>NW_025783724.1:0-26985 GCF_021130785.1 Homalodisca vitripennis
TTTTTGCGCTCCATTTAAATAAGAGAAATTTTAACTACCAATTTTTTCTAAATTCCAATTTTATAGCGAATTTTTCGAGAAATATCGTTCAAATTAATCAAATTTTAAAGCTAAAACTTCGCAATAATTAGAGATAATTTCGGTAGATTTTTCAGGATTTAAAAAAAAACTCTAGTACCAGTTTGTATGTACCTTAAAAAGTTGATAATTTGAACGATATTTCTCGAAAATTCACTATAAAATTGGAATTAAGAAAAAATTGGTAGTAAAAAATTTCTCTTATTTAAATGGAGCTACTAAAGGAATTAAATGAGGTTGGTGATTTAAAGTTCAAAATATAAGAAGTTGAATTGAATTAGAAGAAAATAAGAAATACAAAATTTTGAATCTGGAGAAAATGAAAGTTAAATTCGGGTTTACAATAATTGCCGAATTGGAAGATTATAAAGTACACTTACCGAACAGATTTTTGACTGTTTTGGACGAAAAAAAAGATTAAAGAATTGAATAAACATGATAAATTACACTTGGTTGTTACTGGAAAGAAGACTATTAAAGATAAGGACTGTGTTACCGTCAATTTCGTAGAATAGAAGATTTTTTCGTTTATTCGTAGCAGATATTTCAAATAGATTGATTTGGCTAGACAGCTATAGATTCGGTAATTTTTCATTCGTGAGTTACTGTTTGATTTTACAGATTCGTTTATTGTCCTTTAAACAGGAAATTTCTATTGGATTTACTGTCTGTCCCAAAAGTGAGCTAGAATCGGCATATTCATATCTACTGCTAAACTTATATATCGAGAGCGCATCCTGCTGGAGTGAGTTTTACCTGAGTGGCCATAATGCCTACACATCTTCCTTGGTAATTTAAAATTCAGTCTAGAACTTTAAAAGCAGAGTATTTAACTTAAAATGCATTTACGAGAGGAGAATAAAACCCTATATCCTTGAGGTATATCCTGATCTAAATATAGGGAATGTATTCAGTATATTTAATGTTGAAATTCAAGTATGAATGAAGTGTGGATATAAAAGATCTCAATGATTTATATATGTTTATAGTTTTATATTATGTTTTATCATTATTATGGTCTTTCAAACATTTTATCATAATTAGTATATTTGAAAAAAATTACTTAATTCTCAACCTACCATTACAATACAGTATATTATAGTCCACATTTGTCTTCTTCTATTTTTAGATCATGTGCAATGTTCCTTATATTTATATCATTATATTCCTTATTATTATATTCAAGATCATTTTATTTATATTATAAACCTTCCCAAATAAATTTCATGAACGAAAAATTGTGTATCGTTGGCACTAAGCAAATTGGTTTTCTACGAATTCGCATTATTTTAAAATAATGCTACTGGTAGCATTCCGTATTCATTTGATTTAGTGCCATGTATCGGTTTCACCGGTAAGGTTTGTGTTACGGAGGGCCTGGCGAGCTCCAGGTAATTATCAACAATAGTTAATTAAAAAAATGCGTCAAATAAAAGGCAGCCTTTAATGAAAAATAATGTTTTAAACAATAAAAACTGTTTTTCTTAACGTTTCAAATAAATTTTATAGTTTGAGTGAGTGATTTCAACCGGTGCGTCTCATGCTTCTGGGTGCTTATAGTGTTTTAACATATAATTTTACAGAGTGTTTACCCCGAGATGCAAAGGCGTTAAAAAATAAAAGTTAAATCTTTTGTTAGATGGCTCTTCCTGATAATCTTGGATGTTTAGAAACAATTTCCGAATATTGGGAAGTATCACAAACACTAAAAACTGTTTATTTACAAAAGTGACTACATAATTTTAAATCTCTGAGGATATTAATTCAGGATATTTATTAAAAGGGAAGATTCTATGACGTTAACTAAAGTATGAAATACATTTTTAGAAAGCTTCTATAGAAACTAAGTCTATAATAATTTCATTAATTATTTGTCTTCAAAAATTGTGAGCTTTATTACATTTTAAAAGGTTAGAACGTTGTTTAGCAATGGACTTAACACTTTATATTTGATGAACTTGTACTGCTTTATCAAAATTCCTAATATACCTTGAAACTTATGTATAATAAATATCATCGAATATATCTCTCAAGACAGCACATTGCGCCACTCGAAAGACGTGGTACAGTCCTTCAAAATAACACACCTGATAATCAAAATGCATATCGTCTTTACTTATATAGTTTAAATGGTAACCGAGAATATAATACGTTTTTCCGTCCCAACCGGTTCGTTTTATATAAATACTCTTATATTTTCTACATATGCTTGGACCACTTATAATACTAATATTACGATATACAACCTGAAAATAAAAAACGATGTTATAAAGCATTTTATAACACTATTTTCAATACGTCACAATGAGAAATTACGGATCTACATTATTCTCTTGTCGTGTAAATGTTTACTGTCTGCACCAGATAGCAGCACAAGTGACGTAAAACGAGATATCTCAATTCTTCAACCTTATAAGGGAGGGGTTTATTACATAGTATAAGGGTGACGACCTGCCCAAGGACTGGCCCTAGTACCATGTAATGCCCTATCCTGGTTTCAAATAAGTGCTATTTCATTAATTGCTGTCGGTTCTAGTAACAGAGATGAATGTACGGCAATTGTTTTAATCACAGACAGCCGCAATCCCTGCCAAGGTTAGCTATTTAAAATGTTTAAACCTAACATTAAAATAGATCTCTGATATTTAATTTGTGAAATATTCTACACAAGACCTTTTTTAGGTTTCAACATTTAGGGTATTACGAAGGTAACAAGCCAAAAAGGATACAGTTTGTTATAAAAGCTCAACATAGCCGAGCGAACATGTTGCTTGGCTTAACTATTACACATGTGTTGACAGGGATGACTCCAGCGACCGACAGGACTGCTAGGTCAGAGACCGTACGATTACGCAGAAGCGACTCTGAGTGCTGCTTGACGCTGCATTCGTCAGAGTCGTATCATATGCGCTTCGGTTTCAGCGCAACCTGCCCACACCTCATTTCTGTTCAGGAGAATGAACTGGACTGCTCTCATCAGAAGTCTTGTAAGCTGGAGACATGGGACCACTAACATTGACCATCAGCATCCACTCTAAGAGATTGGATCTCCTTAGCGGGCCTTATCCGCAATTAGGAAAATCTGTTCCCTTTCAGGACAGATTACAATCGACCATTACCTCGATGTACCGGGTGGCTCGAGTGGTCTGAACTGTCACACTACACCACGTGGAGCGGTTCGTCAATTTCTATTCTCTTCTTGGTGAGGATCACGATTTCGGTCTTAATTAGATCCAAAGACAATCCTTATATTCGCCACCCCAGTTGTTAATGACGCGCATGACTTTCGTTCAACTTCAACTGGGCCGTCCTCAACGTTTTCGTGCGAATATCAAAACCAAGACATCATCGGCTTTTCCAACTGAGACTGACTGATCTAGCATCACAGACCTCAAAAATACTCATACGTCATACGTGGCATTTCAGAGATCAGGACTCACAATCGAGCCCTGCATGGTGGTGTGACAGGTTACAGCCATTATCCGTGGGGGCCTCAGTGGTGTTATATAAATAAGGAGACGGAACCGGAGGTACTCCTTGATGTACTGGAGCAGAACATGGGTATGCGAAAGGTTTCAGTTTCTGCAGAGCCTTCTCGCCGAGTTGAGTGCGTTTACTGACATCAAGCCGTAACAAGAATCACCACCTGACGAGAATAGCGGCTGGTAGCTCTCGACTACCATCTGATCCTTTACAATGACGTCAGCAGTTTACCGCCCTTTTCTGGAGCCGTACTAATGTGGTCAAAGATCCCATTAGCTTCTATGGTGAAATTCAAGTGGGAGCCGATCATCTTTTCAAAAGCTTTCCATGTCGTATCCAACATACAGTGTTGTCTATAGGATGATGGTAGTTTAGGATCACGTTTACCCTTACTGATTGGAAAAAGGCTGGCTCTTTTCAATTCGGGAGGAAATACCCCTTTGGAAATGCAGGCGTTGTACATGTTTATGATAATCTCTGGACGTTGTCTTAGGTCCTCGTTCGGGACTCAATTGTTATTTTTCAGAAAGAGAAGTTTAACAATTATAATTAAAATAAATAAGAAAGGGTATTTATCACACAATTTGAAGTTCATATTGAAATTGTTATGTGTGCATTAATTATAAAAAGTAATTTAGATTTAATGTGTCACAATTTTAAATTGTTAAATCTATAAAAGTGCAGACCTATTTGTTCTTCTCTGCAAGCTGCATAATAATTTGAGTATACTTCTTATAAATAAAAGCTTTTATAATTTTATTATCCTCGCATGTTGTATGCTGATGTATTCACAAAGAGATTATCACGTGAGAGATTTACAAGGAATTTTTTTATTTTGACTTTTAATGATAAAACAAATTGTGTTTACTATTGCAGCTAAACTGAAATTACAATATTAGCCAAAATGTGTTACTATCATTTCATATACTCGTATACTAGCGTAGGCTAAATGAACCCCTACCGTTTAGTCTGGTATATTCTTCAAATTGATGAGTGAAAACATTATATTTATCTTTGAATGCAACATATGTAGATGTTGTGTGATGACGACATTATATGTTGTTGTTTAAGAGCGATTGAGTATAAGTGTATTAAATTTAAAATATGTATATTGTGCCTGAGTTGTAAAAACTTGGGATATTTAAAAATAGAGTATCAACTTTTGGTGTGAATAATTTCTTATATTAATTTTGTCGTACTTGATCCTCTTATCTAATCCAATTGTTTTCCAACTTGCCACATATCACTAACTTGTGGCTCCAACAAATTCAATGATCTTGACTCTTAGAACTACCAGCTAATAAGAACCCCAGATTAATTTAAAACATTAGTTCTCTGATTACAAGGTTTACAATGTAAAGTATCATTTTCCTCAGTTTATTTCCTTACATTTCTTGAAAATTATAGAAACTAAAGTACCCTTCTATAATAAAATATAATATATAAAATTATAAGTTAACGTATAAGGTATTTAAACTTTGCCTTTGCTTCCAAAAAAAAAAACATTTCCCTGTAGTGGATTTTAGATATAAAGTTAAATATAACCGATATTGTTTGATATTGACATTGCAACTGCCAGTTCGTTCGCAGATCCTTACAAAACATAATCAGAATCTTGTTCATCAGAGTTTTATTACGTTATTTAGTAATTCTATCCAAATAAAAACGTAATTTATTTTTGGGTTTATTTCATAATGACATATATTGTTATGTACAAGTTAACTCCACACCACGTGTCACGTGACAGGCTTTCCTAAATTCTGGATGTGGTATTTTCTGGACGGAGTCCTGACGGGATTTTTTATCCTATTTCAAAAAAGCTGCGTTGCTCTATCTTTTAACAAAAAAATAAAAAAGTTCCCTTTAAGCCTCAGCAGCTATCATCTAATTGAATTAGCACTCTTTGAGGGCTATGGGCGAATGCTTGACAGTGTCCTGGCTGAATGAAGAGATCCATGCAAGGACACTCACCATAATCAAATCTGATCTTTTCGACGTACAGAGGATTAAGAAATGCGTTATTTTATATCTATAGCTGAATTTTTCATATAAATATTCATAAGTAAGATGAATATTTACTTAAGGACGTGTCGTTATTAGCAAGAGGACTCCTGACTATAGGAGCGTGACTTAGTTGAGTTGGAGTTGGTGTCAGAGCTCTCATAGTTCTTCATGGCTTCCCGTGCCATATGAAGAAAGAGACATCATGTGTGACTCATGTGTCTAGCCGGTAATATACCAACTTGGTATGCTGTAAAACATCATAGTAATACAATTTTGCTAAATTTGAATTTTTTTTACATTATTACGGCAGAATTATAGTTTTTGCCCAACACAGTTAATAGTTGTTAACAAGAAGCAGTGGCCTAGTCACATACTACCTAAACTCGGGATTTATTATATGTAACGAATTATTATACTTCTTCGGATTAAGTATAACATTTCTTTGAACCTATTATAGAACTAATTTATAAATTGTACAACAATTTTCTCCTAATACAGTGAAAAATTATTACCAAATGTGTAATGTTTAATCCAAAGCAATGTGCTTGATACGAATTTTTAGAATTTTGTAATAAAAGCTTTAACCTTTTAGCATGTTACCTTCCTAACACATAATTATTGGTGAAAATTAAAAAAAATGTCCCCAATAAATGCCTTTGAAAGTAATTTTTATGGGATCTATTACAATTTTAATTTAATTGTTGAAATTACCAACATTTTCAGGAATTTGGACTGCATGTGCTTAATAGACGTGATACTCTCGTAAAACTTTGTGATTGGTGATGATTCTAAAAATTGTCTATAGGATATGTGTGTGTGTGTGTGTGTGTGTGTGTGTGTGAGACTTTAATAATTTTAGAGACTGCCTGTGCTTAAAACTGTTGCCGTGCATTCACTACTGTTTACTAGAAACCAACAGCAATGGCCGCAATTGTTCTGTTATGCGCACCCAGGTTAGGGCATTACATGGTACTAGGGCATTACATGGTACTAGGGCCAGTCCTTGGGCAGGTCGTCGCCCTTTTACCATGAAATGCTCCCATCCCTTACTAATTTGGTGAATTGGGATATCTAGGTTTTTTTACGTGTGCTGCTATCTACCGCAGAAAATATGTATGTACACGACAAGTGAATAATGTAGATATTCTAAACTTCTCACTGAGGTTTATTGAACATTGTGGTATTACTTTATAATAGCGTTGTTATTTCCAGATTTATACTTTTTAATTAAATAGTCGAGGAGATTTAATAAAGAAAAAGTTATTTGTATAAATCGAACCGCTTGAGAAAATAAAATAACGTTTTTGACTATCGGTTGCAATTTAATCAATACAATTAAAGACCCTATACCATATGATTTTCTGGGTCCTCTCGTAAATTCTGCCAAATCTTTGACAGTCACAATGTGATGACTTGAGAGATATATGGATATATTATTTATAAGTTTGACATTATATTAGGGTTTTGATTGGGTAGAAATGACACCTTCGCCATATATAAAACTTTAGGAACACTGCTACATTGTACTAAAATTTTAATAATGATTAAGTTCACAACACTTAAACATGACTAAGTACTAGAATAATTATGAATTTAGCATTTATAGAAACTTTTGAAGTATGGAATGCATAGAAATATTACCCAAAATGTTAAAACCGTTTTGAAAAATCCAAATTTATCAGTAGGAGCGATTTAATATTACAATGTCATTAACCCTAGATGTAGGAAAACCCTTCACATGTATTTTAAATTTTTAATTTTCGTGTCGAACAAACATCTTGCAAAATGCTATGTTAGAAAGCAGTAAGCAATATGAAGTAAGACATTCAACAAAAAAAGTACTGGTTCATTTTAAAACGTTTGTTTGATTTTTTTGTTTGATTTTACATTATTTCTACCTTATATATAACATTCTCTTGTCACAATGTTAGTTACCTTACTCCTCCGAAACGGCTTTACAGATATTTACCAAATTTTTATATGCATATTCAGTAGGTCTGAGAATCGGCTACTATCTATTTTTCACACTCCAAAGTGTTCAGGGAGTTCCACCAATTAAATTTAGAATATCACAGTTTTCAAAGAGCCTGTATATTAGAAACTGCAAATACGAGACAGTTTACGTTTTTTATAGCCAAACACTATTTGAAGGCGCTAAGTTGAGATGTATATTTTTGTTTAAAATAGATTATCTACGATTAAACTTAAAGCTTGACTTTATAATAAAGTAACATGTACATGTGCCTTGCGTCTTTTTTAATTTTGTTGTTTTTGCAGGACATCTCAGGCTACAAAAAAGTTTAAATCTTCTATTATTCAGTTTTAAACATGATTAGTAATATTATAATCATTAAGTAATTTTAATTATTTATTAAACGTTACTTGAATTATTGTGTCTGTCAAATTAACTTGATTTTTGTATTCAAACATAAACTGTTCAAACGACTACGCTGGAATTTGACATGGAGATTCTTAAGGTCTCTGGGATGAATATATGCATATTCTTATTTCTAAAATCCCTCCGGCCTACACCTCACTGGTCTTTAAACTAGCAACTTAATCCCTCTATACAATATTAAAATATCAGTCTATTTGTATTCAATTTCAATTTAAAATATGTAAAGCTAGTGGTAAATATTACATTCCATTATTATGCAGCACTACTTTATATTCAAATTTTCATATTTTATACATATATATTTTGATTGTACATTATATCATTTCCAAAGATTTATCTTTATTGCAAGTAATAACACGTTTTACTATGTTTATTTTTCTGCTTTTTTTAATACTTTTCAAATTTTAACAGTTTTCCTTGAAGATATCAATTTAGTCTACGTTTGTGAGTAATAGGAAATTTAAAAAAATTTTTACCTAATATTGAACAGCAGCAGTAGTGTTTAAAATTTACCTTTATGAAAACTCAAATTAACAATATTTAAATGTAAATATGAAAGAAACATCTTATTAGAATAAATCAGCAAGCAAAATAATAGAGAACCTAATGGAATCTTTTATTTATGTTAGGTACACTCGTACTTTTAATATCATATATTATCTTTATTGCAGGAAAGGAAAAATAGGCCTGCTTACTGTAAAGTTTTAACATTATAACCATTAGCGATAAACCTAAGTTAGTTACTATGAGGTTACTATGAGGCATAGAATGAAAAACAATCTCAATACGAACTTCAAGTTGTAACAAACATAGCGTTTTTTAGTTGTTGTTTAGTTATTATTGTTTGATTTCTGCTTAACTTAAGGTATAGAAAAAAGTAAAGTTCTTAAAAATATTTGTTTTTAGCTTTATTAAAGAAGTTGAAACATAAATTTTACTCGAACTTAATTAAAGAATGTGTCTTTGGCAGTCGGCAAGGATTGTGACATAATGTTAAAAGGACATAAAAAGGATTTTACCCCATTTCAGTTATTCTATGATACTAAAATGTTAATTTTTAGTTTTTCGTTAACCTATATTAAATAACAATAATGTAATAAGTTGTTTTGAACGAGACTTATTTTGAGAAATGGGGAAAAATTTTAATTACCGCTAGAGGAAGAGCAGTAAAGCAAAATGTTCAATGAGAGTAAGGCTTATTGTTTTCTATTTATAGATTGTAATGATTAAGGCATTCACATTGTAATTTAAACCTTCCAAAAAAGTTGAATTTTTAAATAAAAACTATCTTTCTTGTATCAAAGGAATGAAGAGATTTTATGTCATACTGAATCATTTAATCATAAAACTGACCCGGCCGTTTAGGAAATTTATTTAAATACATAATAATGGTACGTTTTGGCACTCATTCAGTATAAATATTGCATAAATGTACACATTGTGTATAAATACAGTAGTTTTATTATATACTCTCATAACACAAAATTGAGTTAAAAAAGTAAGTGTTGAACGCCAGTGACATGACGGTTTGGGGTGTCAATAAGATTTCAGGTTTCAGAAAAATAGAACTGGAACCCAACAAAATAAAAATAAATAGTTACTGGTAACAAAAGGTATTGGCCAAATCTTCCAGTTTGCCAGCTTGTTCAAGTTTGGCTTGTTTCTTTTATTTGGTACTAATTGTAAGTAATTTTTATATAATTTGTTACTAACACATTAACAAATAGTAAACAATTGTGTAATCGTTAAGCCGTGTTTGCTCGGTCATCATATTTTTGTTATAAAAAGGTTTATTTAATTTTAGCAAGTATATCTCGTAACACTTTATGAATGGTAAATAATCAAAAAAGCTCTTCCTGGAAAATTTGTAACGAGGAGATTTCTATGAGACCTATTAAAATGTTACTTCCAAAAAAACAACCTTGGAAGGGATTGGGACTGCCTGTGGTTAAAAACAGTTGACTTCAACAGCTATGGCTGAAATGACACTGTTATGCGCACCCAGGTTAGAGCATTACATGGTACTAGGGCCAGTACTTGGGCAGATCGTCACCCTTCTACCAGGTAATACTCCTTTATTAATTTGGTTATTTTTGATATCGCTGTTTACGTCACGTGTGGTGTTACCTACCGGATAAAATATGAACGACAAGAAAATTATGTAAATTTGTGAATTCTTATCGTGGCGTAGTGAATTTTACAGTATAAATACTGTACAACAGCGTTTTACGTTTTTTGATAATGTATTATTTCCTAATTATTCAAGTTGAAAGCGTTTGAAATAAAAATAAAACTTATTTGATTCCCAGTTGCTATTTTAATAATATAAATAAAGAAGTTACTCCATTTGTTTTTCGTTTTCTGTCATGCGTGGTACCATACGTTGATTCGAGTCTTTCAAGTGCATAATGTGCTGACTTGAGAGATATTTATCTAAAATATGATAGGTAAGTTTGTTGTTGTATTAGGATTTTAGTAAGACAAGAACTCCACATTTACCAGATATAAAAACAATAAGACCACCAATTTAAGATTGCACTGAAAAATATTACTAACTAATAAAATTGAACTATATACAATGGTTGAAGGTGATATTTTAAAAGTAGTTTCTAGTAGAAGGAGAAAACCTTCAGAATGAAAAATGTATAGATGATTAACGCGATGGATCATTAATTTTATAAAATTCTATTATAGATTTATATTACTTTTTTCAACGGTTGAGTTAAATAAAACCAATAAACGTTGTTCCAAAGCTGATTTTGTCCTCTCTCCCGATCAATAATTTTGTCGAAAACTTATGTAGGTTTCATAACAAGTCTTTAAATGTATATTGAAGTTAGACTACATTGCCTTATTATATCTGCACTGCTAACAGTTACCTGCTACATTGCAATGGTATTTAGTAAAGTGTTGCACGTTTATAACCACAAGCTGGTTCGAGTGAATTTTATGTTCGACGTCGGTTTATCTTGTTGCCACGATATGAAAGTCATCGAAATGTTTTATAGTTACAGCCTTTGCAATTTACTTTGTTCTTAGTATATTTTATTCCATACTTGATTGTGTTTTGTTTCCCGATCAAGAAAATAATTAACGTAGATCAGAGGGGCGTTACTTCTGCCAAAAGAGAACTAGGCAGGGTTTTATTTCGGTCTTTTAAATTTAGTTCTTTAATATTTTAGAACATTTAGAGCTGGAATTGGTACATTAGTTGAAAAGAACAGTCCAGCAAAATTTCATTTAGCATATTTTTTTGTTTACTGCTTCAAAGGGAGTCGTCGGAGTCGAATTCTGATCCTACTCATTTTTATAGGACAATTTTAAAGGTAGATTAGCACTTACCCAACCGCTAAAATAGGCATTAAGGATTATGGTACCTTATTAGAAAGTTGAAGCGCTCCTATACAGACTGAATTTAACCTTAATCAAAAACGAATTACATCCATCATAGAATGTTATCCGACTGGGAATGAATCCGAATTTTCTCTAAACGTAAAATATCAACTGATGTGATGCTCTGGTGGATCTGTTATGTAAGGCAATTCAGATTTAACTGAATTTGCTTTTAAACAAACTGTATTGCATCTTGGAACGCGATCTGACTGGGAATGCAACCAAATTCCTGTAAGCACAAAAGATCAAATGGATTAGTACACCGCTGGCACTGTAAATGAATGACTATTCAGTTATTGGTGTAGTCGGTGAAGGGTCACGGCCATGCGAAGTTAGGGTTAAAAAAACCCTATAAAACTTAATCGAGGACCAGCGGCCTCAAAGGTGATTGCCGAATCAAAGTCAATGTCTGGGCGGGAATACTGCTGACAAGGATGGGATCGCTTCACTGCTGACAAGGATGGGATCGCTCAGCGGTACCTCATCCAAGCAGCAGCTAAGCTCGATAATCTGCAGTACCCACTAAATTATGCCACTGTCAAAAAATAAGTAAATACATAAGTGAAAGTAAAAAATAAAATTTAGGAACCCTCCTCCACTTTCCGGTAGTAGAAATGCTTCATTAGTTTCAATTATCACCTTTAAATATTTACTTTTCTCACTGTAAGTATTACTAATTTTATTTCTGTTTCATAGTTAAATATAGTGAGTAGTTCTGGAGAATAATATGCGTTAGCTAAACTTATATATCAAGAGCGCACCCTGCTGGAGTGAGCTTTACCTGAATGACCATAGTGCCTACACATCTTCCTTAGCAATGTGACTTCAGCCTAGAACGTTAAAAGCAGAGTATTTAACTTAAAATTCATCAAAGAGAGTAAGATATAAGTTATATCCTTGACGTGTATATCCTGAATCTAAATATGGGGAATGTATTCAGTATAATTAATGTTGAAATTCAAATATGAATTGAGTGTGGATAAAAACGATCCTTGATTTATATCTCAATAATTTATATATGTTATAGTTATATCTTTTATTATTATCATGTCTTTCAAACATTTTATCGTAATTAGTATATTTGAAATAAAATTACTTAATTATCAACCTAATATTAAAATATTATATATATTAATAGTCCCACATTTTTTCGTTCTTCTATTAGATCACGTGCAATGTTACCTTCAAATATCTTTTGATTTATATTATAAACTTTCCCAAATATATTAATAAATAACGAAAGTTTTATATCGTTGGCACTAAGCAATTGGGTTTCACAATTTCGCATTATTTTAAAAAAGCTTGGACGAAAAGTTCGCGCAATTACCCACTGGTTTTACAAATTTACATTTTTCCACTGAAGAGTAATCACCCACTAAAGGTAATAAAAAACGTTTGACTGTAATGTTCTTAACAGACAAACGCATCAATAATACTTTCATCCATGGAAAACAAACGAAAGAAAGATGTGGGATATGTTAATCTGTTGTTTGGTATTATTTTAAAAAGTTGTTCAACTCGCAGCACCTCTAATAACCACCACTAGGAACCATGATGTGATGCCAAAGGAGGAAATGGCCAGGAACCTATATAGATGAAACATTTTTAATTATTTATAGATCATAGTACCCCCTTTCACTATCTGCCGACAAACCAAAGCAGTTTACATCCTAGTTTTAGCTACTATTAATCACAGCACTAAACATTAGAACAGTTTATATGTAACGATAACGTGATTAAACAGAACTTTTATGTGTTGATTTTTTCACTTTTACACCTTGCATTGGAATTGTTATCGTACTAAACAAAAACCCACTGCTACGTTTTCCGTTAAAAACAATTGAATCTGGTTTTACACAGTTGATGGAAAACATTTAGTTGTTTAAGAGAAACATTTTATTTCCTAAGACTCACAGCCTTTTTTCCAGAAAGTTTATTCAAGCACAAAAGAAAACTAAAAAGTGCCTGGTTTTCTAACAACTAACTTCTGTTTCACGAGAAAATATAATGAGACGTTGCTTTAATTATATGGTTAATTATGTATAAAAGTGAGGTACTTTACATTTTCCAAATAAATAATCCCTCAATCTTTTGCACTGGCTTCTCAATGTCAGATTCCACATTGCCTCGAAAAGGGACGCCACTTGCAAACCTTGGCATGAACAGGGAAATGTTTCTTAGAATCTGTAAGATAGTCATTGGATGAAAAACTATATCCTACCAACTTATTCTTGTGTCTTATGTTATATTTTAAAGGCCTCTTAGAGGAAGTGTCAACCGAACACTGATATAAACAGAAACATTTCTATCAGCAACCTCTGAGATAACTTATGGTTTATTTCGAAAATCCAAATCTACGCACCTCTATCCTCTGTCACTGATCTAGGACTAATTACATATTCCACAAAAGATAAATTATTTACCGACATACTGGTCCAATCCTTACATCATTACAACATGACTACCGGGTGGTTGCCTTCTTTTATGTGAATCATATATTTTTAAATGTAGTCTCGGAAATATCATAGGGCAAACATAAATAAAAAGCATAAATTGAAAGAGGTCAAGTTGTACAACATTTTTCCTTCTTTGATTGTATAGAAAATTACAAAATAAGAAAATGTAGTTTACGGTGTCTACATGGTATAAAAACATTGTTTGTGTGTAAAACAGTTTCTTAGTCCGTTTGTCTTTGCCTTTACTCATGTAACTCGTGAGTCAGCTTTCGTTCTGCTTTAATAGAGGTTATGTTGTGTTGTTATGTTGTACCGCATGGTTATGTTTGTTCCGTTGAGCTAGATTTTTGTTAACGAAATTTAATTATTATTAGTCCTATTATGGATTCATCAGGAGAAGATAGTGTAATATCTGAAAAACGAGTCCACAGGACCTTATCGAGAAAGGATAATTTGGATAAGGATAAAGTTTTAGCTGAATCAAATGGAAAGCTCACTTTCAAGGATTTGGTAAGTATACATTGTGTATTTGTTGTTTTACTAATCAGACTAGGCCTATTTCTAACTGTATTATTATTAAAGGTATCTATGAGGTTATAGGCCGAACCGGCAAATCACGAATTTGACGGTATTAACGTATTCTGCTCATCCTCCTGAATATTAACCCTCCATCTGATGACTATTTCACTTTAAAATGATCTATAAGTAGGGCATTTTCAAGACATTTGCATGGTTTTTGCTTAAAACATTATGTAAAAAAATAGAAAACAGTGAGAAATTATCAAGTGTTGTACATCAAAATTAGGCTATTTGTAAGAATATGTTATACAAGCTGATAAACAAAAATAAAAAAACTTACCCTTTTTTTTTTCCAAATTTTTTTTAGCCGGGCATAATGATAAAAAAATAATTCTAAATTTCAACTTTGAGGTAATATATATATATATATAATATTTATATATATATATATATATATATAAACAGCCATTCTTTTTTAAAGGGGAAAAAAGTATAAAAAATATAAACAAAGAATTTGAAATATTCTTTATATATTCAGGTGCATAAAGAGTCAAATAATAAGGAAACATTAAAAATTAATTGCCCAAAAATTGGTATTTTATGTTTTTACTGATTTGTAAACAGCTGGCTGATTGTTGGCCAGAATAGGTGACGGTTGTGGTTTTTTTTGTTGGTTTGTTATTGCAGATGGTTCAAGTTAACACCAGGAGTTTATAGTCTGTGTTATAGTTTGACTTTTGAAGATTTATTTGGACTAGTTGACTTTTGAAGGTGAGTTGTATTATTATACTAATTCAAAATACAAAATTACTATTCTAGTTGTCCCATCCGTTACAAAAAAGTTAATAACGTTAAGTTTATTGCAGTTAATAGTAATGTCACAAAATTCCTACTTTGGGAAAGTAAGGTTAAGTGAAACCCTTTTTTAGTTTATATATTTTTACAATTTTAGGAATTCATTTTTAGCAGTTTTTGGTGTAACGGATGGGACATGTAACGGATGGGACAATGTCTGATAATATAAGGAATTAGTTGTTTTAGGTCATCAAATATCAGTAACAAATACTTTTGAGGTTGTGTACATAGCATGAATAACTGTGAAATGCAAAGAGTGGCCTAGATGAACAAAAAAATTAAACCAATTAAAGATATTATCAGTTTTTATAAACTTTTTAAATCTGCCAAAACATAGAATGTGTAAATTTAAATTTTAAAAACACTACACTTCTTAGGCCTAAATTTAAGGTAGGACTACACAAATATTATTACAGAGTAGCCATTAACAAGACAAATATTCCTCACATATAAAGAATGTTTTTCAATTCATGCTTGAGCTGATATTAAATTGTGTGCTTTTAGATTATGGCGCCTATCAACCAAAATCGGGATGGCCGAATGTCGTGCGAAAAGAAAAAGTCTGATCCTGGAGCTATGGGAAGAACATTTACGAAAGGACAGAGAAAGAAACAAAGCCAGAAGAAATGTAAAGAAGGAAGGAAAGACTCTGATCCAAATTATATTGAAAGCAGACAGAGAAAAGGAGCGACTTTGAAAGAGAGCAGTAAGAGAGAGAAAAAAACAGTCTAAACTGGGGACACCAACTGTTGAAAATTCGTGTTGTCGAGAGACGAGATGAGAACTTCCTCTCCATCAATTTTATGCATAAAAACTGGTACACCAAGTTCTTTTGGCCAACAGAAGCTGACATTCCAGACCTCTACAACCAAATGACATTTTATGCTAAATTGATGTGCCTCCACACCCTGTCTCCAATAGACATTTTGGAATGTTGGAAAATACTGTTAATCAGATCCAAGAACTCCAAGAATTTAAATAGTTTAAGCAGTAGATAAAACAAAAGCTTAGTTGTAAAAAAGCGTTTTAATTAAAAAATTGCTTTTTTTTATAAAAAAACCTTGTTTTTTTATCTCCATTAACTTAATAAATAGTTTTCACCATTAAAAACACATTATCGGTATTGAAAATGTCATTGTTAATGATCTACAAAAATCACCAACGTTTGGTTACTCATCCCATCCGTTACAAATCAAGTGTCCCCATCCGTTACATTGGAACATGATTTATTACTAGTTAACGTTTATTATAATGGATAAAGATAAGTATAAAACTGGAAAAACTATGCAATCTAATTAATAGGTAGTATTTTTCCTGTTGTGTTAAAGATATGGACAGAACTGAATTACTCCCATAAAGGGAATCATCACTTGCTACACTTTCCTAATTGTGTCCCATCCGTTACACGTTTATGAACTCTTTTAACTCTTAAAATAATAATTGTATTTTTTTAACCACTGGCATATTAATTTATTATCAACTCTTTAAGCAACCAATTATGTTGTAAAATTTCACTTTAATACCCATATTTAACTTATACAGCTTTCTTTAGGGTAAAAAACACAGTAAAACTGTCCCCATCCGTTACAAAAGAATGGCTGTATATATATATATATATAGCCTACACTAACTTGTTGTATTCTAAATTCCAAAATAAACAAAATGTTCCAAATTTAATGCTGAGTTGAAAACACATCAACATAACTTCATAAAAATAAAAACACTAACACTAAGAACTTAAAAATAGAAAAATGGTACGTAGGTAACTTTTGACTATTGTTTGCAATACTTCAAACTTTCAATGTTTTTTTCTCAATAAACCACTCATAAATGTTTTATTTTGGTTCAAATACAATCCTAAAAATATCTAATATATAACTCTTTATATACATATTTATATAACAACCCAAAATACATTTACATAGTCTGATTCAGATCCTAACTCCTCTGCTCTTCTCCTCCTCTCACTAACAATCATCTAAGCGTCACTAATCTTTTCATCTAAACAGTGCCTAATCGCACTAGAACGGCTAAGTTCACTCATAATAAAAACATAAACTAGTATTGCAAACGATTTACAATGGGCAAGACAGTAAACAAACATGTGCCGAGAACAATGAGCTGAACGCAACAGTAAAGGCCGCGGGCGCGGTGCAAATCAGCTGTTTGTTACATCCCACTACATTCCCAAAGACCACCAAATATCGATTCCAGTAATACAGGTGGAAAGAACGCTTCTTCCTCTTTAGTGCTATATAAATAACCAGCTTTATCGCATATCTCGTTATAGTTTGTTGTATGACGCTAACTAAGGATCGCACTGTGCGACTCTATCAGTACAGACGGGTCAAATTGAGTCGCACCATGCGATCTTATCAGATGGAGGGTTAATGTAAGCTATGTGGTTTTAGGGGTTACAAATGACAAAAAAACGTGGTTTTACCGGGTATATTCATAAATAGTAAATTTTTAATGTTCTGTTTGTGTGCTCTGTGTCTCAACATCTGTGTACAATGTTATCTGCAGCCATGACTGATAGCGTATTTATTAGGCCTATCTGAGTGCTCCGGGGCTATGGTCCAGTGCTTCAAAGATATTGTGTACTGTAGTTCAGATCGATTGTACTTGTCAATCGTCACGTGTGTCTGAGTGTTTTGTTGTGCATATTAGGAATTTACGTTTCGACCGAAACAAGATTATTTCCTTTTAATGGTAAGTGTTCTCTATTACTGTCCATTTATATATTAATATTGGGGTTTTATATGATTTATTACTTTTTACACTACATTTTCTTTTCAATCTACATTTCTGATCAGCCCCTCTAAAATGTTATACTTTACTATTAGGTACTATCTCGAGGGATGTTTTTCTTTGGTTGACATCAGCGTGAGGCAGAACTGACCGCAGCCTGCGCTAATGGCCAGAGCCACTTGTCTCAACCCAATAACAACCAATTAACTTGTAGCTCAAAATTAATAAAAACATCCTTCATTTGGGACCAAACTCTTCAGTATTATTTTTAATTTACGTTTCCAAAGATAGTGGTACATCTGATGATGACATCACGAGGTTGAATCCCGGTCACAAAAAGGTCACGTGACGCCTGGCAACATGGAAATATTGCTCCACACGTGAAAAGTAGTTTCCATATTTTATGTTCAACAAGTTTGTTATTTCTCATTTCCACCCTGTGAAATGTATTGTTTTGTTCAGTCTATAGAAAAAATTAATGTTCTGACACGAATCAGCTAATTCGTGAGCTACTCCTAACCTAGTTTTTAAACCAGTCATTTAAACAAAACTAAATTGATTTTATTAATTTGAAGGACAAATAAAACGAATAAAAAAAAATCTATGGAATCTATTTAAATGGCATTCCAAAACTACAAACACTGGTTTTAAATGATCATTTGCAGCGGCTTTTTTGGTTATCATACTGATTTTACCAGGGCAAGTCTTGATAAACTATAGAGGGCCCCATATATCAAGAAATGGCTGCAATATAATAAGTGGCCACCAACAGTCGGATGATGATTATCGAATGATTAAAAATCATGGATATTCATAACCATCCAAAGAACTGAAAGCAAAATGTCGGACTAAATAACGTAAGAGAATTTCGGTTTTGCTAGTTTTTAGTCTTAGAAATTAACGTATATAAATATTAATATAATGTACAAATTAAAATATAATATAATATAATTACATCAAAACAATAACATGTACTTACCTTATGTATTTTCAAGGATAAACTTGACTGCTTGTGAAACAAAGAATTGAATTGAAATTTAGGCTTTAAATTGTCTTTTAAAATCCAAAATTTTTTTAAAAATCTTAATAATTTTGATGAAATAAAAAATATTTCATTTCTACAGAAAGAAGGAAGATTGGTTGTGGTTTTGATATGTATTTAGAAAAAAAGTTTATTGTGTTTTCATCAAATTAACAATTTTGTGATTCTTTTACTTTCACTTAAGTATGACAATCACTGAAATTGTGTTTCTAATTGCAGGGAGTGGTAGATGTTCTGTGTGAAGCATGTGCTTGCATTGAACTGGAAATGTCCATCAGCCATTCAGAAAGAAGCAATACCTCTGGCCCTTAAAGGTAGGATTCTATGTATTACACAACAAAACATTCAACAGTAACAGTACTCCTTCTTAACAAGTAATATAAATTATGCTAGCTTCATTTCAGTAGGTCTATAATGAACTATTTTATATAAGACAACGTCTTTTGACAGCACCTTTACAGTAATACAGATTAATTTAAAGATATTTAGACTTCAGCAGCATTGATAGTCATTCGCTATTTCCATGTTTTTTATTTCTTACTCTATGGATTATTGATCTATGAAATGTTTTTTTGGCAGTCACCTGGAATATCGGAAAATAGTGGTTTTTGTTTAAGAACTCGTCGCGGCCGTTTGTTGTCGTTCTGCTAATTCGTAGTCTGCATTGTTATTATTTTGCTTTGCTATTACTTATTAATTTACAACGATTGTTTGTGAGTAAATACAATGAATCGTGTCAGTATTGAAGACAATCAAGTGCTAGAAGAGTTATTTCAGATTTTCAAGTGACAGTGAAAGTTATGATTTATTCCAAGATGTGACCCAGATAATGATCCTGATTTTACTACCTATGGACTTGTTGACATTGTTTTTACTAAAAAATCAAACATCAGCAGCATAATAGTTATAAAAACTTGTATTCTTAAGTTTTATAAATTATTGGTTTATTACATAATTTTACAGTTCTTTTGTTTATTTTCAGCTTCTGATGAAGATTTTTATGATGGCCCTAGAACAAGTGGGTTAGGCCCCCACACTAAAAAGATTATTTAAACATAAGTGGATTTCAATTGTAAAAATATGTAGCTATAATAGTGATAGTTATTAAAATATTGATTATAGCAAATACTAAGAAATATATTATTTATGTTATAGACTAGTACATAGTGATGAAATTGGTCAAATTTTTATTTTGTACAAAAAACATTGTTTTTAAGTTTTAAAATAAGACTTTCATTTTGAAAATATTTATGCATAATCGTTTTGTTTTCAGCTTTAAAAAGTTGTAAGTCCCATGATTTGCTTATAATTAGTTAAAAATATTATGTGTATTTTAAAAATCTTTAAAACGGACAGCAGTGTAAGGTGTTATTTAAATTAGGGGGCGGCAGTGAAAGTGTAAACATGCAAGAAGATTAATGATTGATGAATCATGAATCAATATAATCTTAGGATATAAAACTGTAAAAAAAATAAGAGGAAACTATCCAATTATTTCGTAGAATGTATCACTAATAGCCAAAATTCATATTTTTTCAGGTAAAGACGTCATTGGACTCGCGGAGACAGGTTCAGGCAAGACAGCAGCGTTTGCTATTCCTATCCTCCAGGCCTTGTTAGAAAACTCCACAGAGATATTTTGCTCTGATATTGACTCCTACAAGAGAATTGGCGTATCAGATTTCTGAACAGTTTGAGGCTCTAGGTAAGAGAAGTACAATTTGAACTACATATGTGATGAGTTATTAAAAGAATCAGGCTTAGTGTAACTGCCAACGCACGTCTGGTGTGAAATCTAATAAGTAGAGGTTTGGCTTGAATATAAGTACCAATTCTACTCTCGAATTCAATGCCTTCAGATGACTCGGTCTTAAATGAACTTTGAAAGAAAATGCAACCTTTTACGCAAATTTGTTTAATTAATTAAAATTAATTGGCTTTCAGTGAAAGAAAACGCAACTTTTTTAGCTTGAAAATTAAATTGAGATAGTACAATAAAAGTCTTTTCAACCATTTTGCATGGTTTGTCTAATATTCTTTAACTCTGCAGAGTGCTATTCTAGCTAATATGTTTTACCCACATACTTATCTCCAACTCTTTTTAAACTATTTTATCTTAGCTAAAAATAAATACCACAATTGTTTTCCATTTACGTTTATTATAAATTGTACTCTGTTGTTTGTACACCTGCCGTATATGTGTAAAATATCTTGGCTGAGACATTCTTAGGCTTCCCACAGTTTCATTCAAGTAATTTTTTGTATATGAAACTGAAATCAACATTTTCGTCCTTATGTGGTTTTTTTCAGTTTTTAACTTTTTAATGGACTGTAAATGACTTGCTAGACCTTTAAAACAACTTAATAACACTTTTAAGTTAGAAAACCCCAATATTTAGGTTAAAAAACACGTTATTTTTATATTACACAATTTTTTAATTAATTAATATAGCAAATAAAATTATTTTTGTAGATTATACTCACCTATTCGAATATCATACCGTGAATAATGGTTTCAATTTTTTCCAAATATTTTATCAAAATTTCAAATTTAGTTGGTTTTAAACTTTGAATGCATTTCATAGATTACATTAGGATTCGTTAACAGTTCACCTACAACTGTGATTCAGCACCACCAAAGTTTAATATTAGAATTGTTAACAGACACCAGGTAGTCTACAGGTAGGAAATCCTTATTTTTATTCGTAGTTTCATCAAATTTTGACATGGAAATTAATATTCAGGCCTATTTTTTTTTTTAATCATTGAAAGAAACAGTTATTGAGCTTCAATTTATTTACCCTTTATTGTGATGTCACATGACAGACACCATCAGCAAACTCACGGCCCGCAGCTCCACATGCTTATGAAGACAGTATTCTTATGCGATTGATTGGTAACAGCCAACTGTTGCAATAATTCCAAAACTATTTCGAGCCGTTGGTTTTTGATTTGATAGAGGGCTAATCATTCTATCTTTTTTACCATTACTACAACATTATGACACAAGTTCTGCATGTGGCAGTAGGTAGGTTTATGAAAATCCCTGCTTGGAAGAGATAATGAATATTAAGCCAAACTAGTATTCTTTCCACTTGTATGACTTGTGAAGATATTGAGATAAAAAATCTGTTGTTTTGCAGGTTCCAGTATCGGTGTACAATGTGCTGTCATCGTTGGTGGAATGGATATGATGTCTCAGGCCTTGACACTCGCCAAGAAACCTCACATTATCATTGCGACTCCTGGCCGTCTTGTGGACCACCTCACCAACACCAAGGGCTTCAACCTCAAAGCCTTGAAATACCTGGTGAGTACAGACCTTTGGAAGCAAGCTTATAAATGGTTCTGTAATAAATCGTTTAATTACTGTAATAAAATTTGTATTCATTATTAGCTTTAAAGTATAGCCTACAAAATATTTTCAAGTGGAAATGTTACATATACTGGGATTTCTGAACATAAGAGCCAACTTATTAAATATTTTGTAACCTTAAAACTTCTCAGCTGGTACTGTCTGATAAACCCCACTGTTCCATGGAGTAAGTGTGCTAAACCTGAACATGCATATATTATTATATAACTGACTAATTCAATAACTTTTCCATTTTCTGCATTGTATTCGTGTTGGAAATGGTAAGATTTTAGAATTAGACATGTTTCGTACTTCAAAAAATTTTTAAATAAAATGTACGTTTGCTGGGGTTAAGTTATCATTAGTTAAAATATAAGCAGAAAACTTGTATTAAATAGAAATAAACACAAGATAAAGCAGTTAAAATAAAATCTAATACCTTCACTTGACATGAGTCATGTACCGACTCAGTAGTAAGATAGACGTAATAAATCAATTAATTTATTTATTTGTCATTTCATAGAGAAATACAAAGATATCAAAACCGTTGACGGAATGAAAAATTACAATTTCATTAACTACAGAAAGTTACATGGTAAAATAAAATAGGTTATGTAACTGCCCTGCTGCAGTAAATGTGTTAAAACTAACGGTAAATACCTAAAACATAAATTATAAAAGTATTGGTTTACAATTCTTAGTTTTTGACTGGATTTGTTATTTGACCGAGGGTAGGAAAATATTGAAATTTATAGATAGTAAAGAAATACTTCTTCTTTGAAAACCATCATACACACTGTCCACTTTGGTTTCTTTATAGCTTATTTTACTAATTTAGATTCTTCAATGTTTTCTTTTTTATAATTATTAATATTTTTGTTTATTTTTGTTAGTAAAGATCTTGAAGCTTGTCCAATAAGTTTTTTTTACAACTACAGTCAATATTATATATCACATTCTTGGGTTCTTGTTGTTTGATTTTAATTTTAGGTTTTTATGTGGTTGTCACTTTGTAGATTATTAGATGAGTGAAAAACATTACAGATGTTAAATTTAGGATCAATAAACCTCACTTGTATTAATTTCTTTTGTAAGCCTGAAAGTTTAACTAAAAAAGTTACAATATTTGAACATGTTCAAGGTAATGGATGAGGCAGATCGCATTCTCAACATGGACTTTGAGGTAGAGGTGGACAAGATACTGAAGGTTATCCCTAGAGAGAGGCACACATTCCTGTTCTCCGCCACCATGACCAAGAAGGTGCAGAAGTTGCAGAGAGCCTCTCTCGTTGACCCTGTGAAGGTCGAGGTCCTCCACTAAATACAAGACTGTTGACCAGCTGCAACAGTACTACCATCTTCATCCCACTCAAGTTCAAGGTTAGTAGACCTCGGGATAGATAATCTCCATTCTTTTCTATTTCAAATTTTCTATTAAGCATCAATATCAAATGAACTGTATGGATTTAGCAGAAAAAATGAATGATCGAATCTTGCAAAATTGGAGATTTAGAGACATGTGATTTGATGACAGAGACGGGTTTGAAAATCTGAAACCCGTTATCATAAATCGCTGCCCCTTCCCCCCAACTGATGATATTGCTCCCCCTCAGCCTAATGCAATAGTCTATTGATACATATGTCATCAAATGCTGAAACATTCAGGTTATATAGCGTCAAACGAAAGAAACAGGAATGATATATTTAAAAAATGTATAATTACAGTTGTGTATGATTAATTAAACTCTGACACTAACAAAATGCTTTGGCACACAAAGCCTACATGAACACGCTATTCTCTTTTAGTCAATACTAACCACTAATTTCTCAAGTTACTTGAGATGTCAATGTACCGTTGTGCATTACTGCTGCTTTTCATTTGATTATTAAAATACAGTGTTACATGTATTTGTAAATAATTAAGTAAAACATCTTTATAAATACTGGATGATGATAAATTATTATATCTACGTTGTTAAAACTCAATTGAGTAAAAATGAAATGCATCAAGTGAAACAAAAGCACTTGTTTTTATGTAAATTGATATTAAACAATACTCAATATCAATCAATCCTGTTTCAATAAACAATGTTACAGTATTTGTATTATATGAATGATGAAAAAGCTCTATATTCTTCTATGATTTTAAAGGTGTGTTGTAATAAGTTTATCACTAACTTTTGAACTTTGTTTTTTTAGTTTATATATTTCTTAATTTTTACTATCCACAATTTGCCACTCTTTCAAACCTACTCTCATGGGTCAAGCCCTCTGTGATAATGATCTTTTAAGAGCATGGTGAATAGATTTTGTAAGAAATATGTGGAATCAGTACAACAATATTAATAGAATTATTATCAGTCAATACAATACATGATGAGTGTAGAAGACACTCAGATAGATGCAAGAAGATAGATACAGAAGATACAATTAATGGCTACAAGAAAACAATCTAAAACAGTACATAGTGTTTAAACTGATATGACTCTAGACGTTTCTATGGCTCATCAGACTCGTACTGTGGTTGCTTCATGAGTACATTGTAAAGAGGCATCAAAAGGTTTTTATTTAATAATCACTACTTTTACGTTTTTTAATAAAAAAATTAATTGGTTTATTAAAAAAATTATTTGACATAGGACACTTGTGCTTTCTTAGGATTACAGTATGTGGTATAGATTGCTTCATAATGTAATTCAGTTATATAGGTTAAAATTAAAAATAACGAAAGTCCAAGGACAGATTCCTGGGAGGAGCTCCATTTAATTTTACAGAAAGAAAAATATTAGTAAATATTTGCAATGGTTTTGACTGTTTCAATTTGTGAACAAAAATATTACCCTGGATCTAGAAGCTCACATCACAGAAATAGCTTGGATTATAATTCACAAGTATCAATATGAATGAACAATTGTTGATTGTTTGACAAGGCCATGTAACGTAATGGAAAGTTATATTTTGAGTAGTTTAGAGCAGACGGAACCATGTTTTTATTAGAATTGATACATTTAAAGTTTATATTCATTTTTAATTAACAGGCGTTATTTTATGAATTGAATATAATTAATTTGTTTGAAACCACCATTAACAAATATTAAAACTTTTATAGCCTATGTTACATTTACTGTGATATTTATTGAAAATAGAAAATATGACTGATTGGAAATATGTTTCCCAGGCAAATATGTTGCTTTTTTTCACATCTGGTCATCAATAGAAATAAAGTTAAGGGTGAAGTGGAAACGGTAACAACAGCATATGGATTTAATTTTAACCTGAGTTTTTACCAATTACTGGATGGATTAATTTAAACATCAATTGAAGTTCAGTTTAGGGAAAACACTTTCTAAAACTATTGGTTCCATTTGGCTGTATTTCTCAACATTTATGTTTGTAAGTCTTGTGTTTTAAAGATGGATACAATTTAAACCTTTTAACTTATGCGTTTGTCCTCTCAGCTCTGAAGATCACTATGGGTAGTCAAGGGTGTTCTATCTGATAGGTAGGAGGCCCACTGTAGCTGCTATAGTGTATCCTGACAATTGATTAAAATGAACTACACATTTTAAAATCACATTTTATAAATAGAGTTTATTTTCTTTTGATATCAGTCTACTTGACTGATTGTTTTTACCTCTTTGTAAATAAAAATACTTTAAAATATGTCAGCTAAATTTAACTTCAATGTTTAAGAGCAAATAATAAATAACTAATCAATAAAATTCTTACTTTGAAGCTAATAAAGTTTGTGAATTTTTTAAAGTATTTCATTTCAATTTCATCAAGTTTAAAGAGCATTTAAATACAAGTCGAAGTGATGTACATGGTTACACAAGCACCAAGTGGTGACAAAGGACGCAGCCAGGCCACTAGCTGTGGTTCACCAAGCTGAGAGGAGAGCTACCTGTAATTCTACAGGAGCTAAGCATACACTTAATGGCCTACTGAGTGCAAAGGATTAATGAAAAAATAATTTATGGTTCAACAAGGGTTTAATAAAAACCATGTCATGAATGAATTTTTTTTAATACTCGTGGTGAATGTTTTCCATTAAAAAGGCTGAATATCTTAGAGCGTTTATCAAAGTTAAGTTTAACCCCCTTTATTCCATAAAGGCGCTTTCAAATCACAAATGAATACGCTCAATGACAAAATTTTTAATATAGTTTTCTATTCTTAATACACTACAATACGCTTATGAAATTGAACACCACAAGTGAGGAATAAAAAGTAAAAACGCCATTTACGTATTTAATGCACTTTTCTTATTGGAATTGGATTGAACAGTTAAGAGCTGAGGCAATTGGGGACTTAAAAAATCAACGCAATTTATAGGTTCATAGGATTGATACTCAAAATACTTAGAACATTAGAAGTTAATTATTGAATATATTTATTTTTACTAAGAGAGTTGTTATGTACATAATTAAGATATTTGGATTAGTAGAATATCACTTACATTGTTGTTTATCCTGAAATTATGTTGAACTTTACTGGTTTTTTAATGGTTTTTACTTTATTTACTTTAAGCTAAAACGTAAAAATATGACTTTTCTATAATCTGGATTGTCAAACCAGCTATCACTGTCTATGAGAAATTAACATTTGATAGACAAAAATTGTTTTTTTTTTGCAGTTTAAGAAAATGTTC
>NW_025783725.1:0-28110 GCF_021130785.1 Homalodisca vitripennis
CTTATGGAGTTATTCTGGGACCAGATTGAGAAAGTCAGCAATGGCCGGCTCAGGTCCACGGCCACCCTGCCCCCCCTCCCACTCACCCCCTCCCACACCCCCCCGCCCCCTCCTAGACCCACCTGCCCCACGATCGGACCCCCCAGCCAATGGGAGAGCAGCAAGCCCCCCACCTTACGAGAGCGATGGCGGACGGAGCGATGGCGGACGGTGTCATGGCGGAGAATGAACAAAATTTTGTGTCTCCGGCGGCCGGTATCCGAACCGGGCCCCTACGAATGCGAGACTGTCGCGCTGACCACTGGACCACGGAGACGAGTTGTGGCGTGGCGGCGCGATATGCGATATGGCTGTACGTGCGGCGCGGGGCGCCCGGCGATCAACGAGTCCAATAAGATAAACTACACAGATGTGCATTTCCAACGGCTCTTCTCCCTCTCTCGGTGGACGGATGCAGGTGCACATTCCAACGACTCCAATAATAACTACACAGATGTGCATTCCACAGTAACCAACATGAAACATTAAATCATATTGCGTCAGCCTGGGAGCTACGTGAGCCACGTGCAGATCATTAGTCTTCAGTCCATACCGGTGAGTCAGTATTTATAGGTGCTCAGGTTACCGAACATTACCGGAGCGCTATATAAATAGAGCGGCCGACCGATGGTCAGTCATTAACCGTGCTGCTCTTCACTGTGGTAAGCCTGCTTCTTACTTGTTCACTTAACAACTATTCTGTCATTGTCATTGTGTATAGCTACATTGTACCATCTCAACGATAGCCGTTCATTTAAACAAATTTAAAATAACATTGTCATATTTGTTTAACATAAACCTCAACTACATTTCTCAATAAGCCATATATCATGTCGGTAAATATGCTAGAGCCTGTATATTTAGTAAACACCAGTGAAACGTATGTCAAAAAAGTTTAGACTTTACGGTATGAGGACAACGTTTAAATTCAACAGTCCTCTGAAGGAATATCTGAACTGGATTGGATTAAGCGGGGGTTCGGAGAAGTTGTAGAGCAAATGAAAGCTAAAGCTTCAGATACAGATTACCTAGGTTTCACTTTGAACAGTTTAAATTTCAAGAATAAAGATCCGGGATACGTAGCCTTTAGACCAGCTGATGAAGTTAACCTTGACGTGTTATGGAAAAATCTTTGGAGGTATTGTACAGAGTAACGCTGAATCTGTCACTTCTAGTGATACGTTTCAAGTGTCTTGTACGGTTGTCAATCTGCCCGTAGGTAGAGGTTAGAAATAGGCCCGGTAAATAACAATAGCTTCAGCGAAGAGTGCAAAGGACGAAAAGGTATCGTAGTCATTAAGAATAGCGATAATCTGTGTCTGCCCCGAGCTATAGTGGTAGCAAAAGCCTATGCCAAAAAAAGATCCTCAACTTAAAGCAATAAGGCAGAGACATGGGCTAAGAGACAAACATTTAGAGCACAGAAACTAATGGCAAAGGCAAGAGTTTAATATTTCAGAAGAGGGGGCTGGTATAGCTGAACTTGAAAAGTTTCAAGACCACTTGAAGAAATATAACATAACAGTATTCAGCTATAATGCAAAAGGGCGGGACGTATACTTCAGTGCGTAAAACAATACGGAAGCCTCATACAAAATAAACTTGTTGTTTCACAAAGGTCACTTCAACGTGATAACTAATTTGACAGCAGCTTTCGCTTGCCATTTCTATTGTGAAGCTTGTCATGTGCCGTATGACCACAGAGGTGATCACCGATGTTCTAATGTCTGCTCTGCTTGTAGCACAATCTCACCTCCCTGCAAGCTCGAGCATTCAGGAATAACTTGCCCTGAGTGTAATCGTCACTTTAAAAACCAGCGCTGCTTTGCTGCTCACCAAGGTGATCTCTGCAAAAACGTACAGAAGTGTCTCGACTGTGAGAAAAAACATATACAAGAAACATAGAAAAAACACAACATGAATGCGGTGAAGTATATTGTAGCACTTGCGCAGAATTTAAACCCGCTAATCATCAATGTTACATGCGCCAAAACAAAGTACCCACTAAGAATGATAACTTTCTGTACATATTCTTTGGACCTGGAGACTCGTCAGGACGAATGTTTAGAGAACGAGCCTGACATCAAGGTTCACAAAGCTAACTTGTGCGTCTCAGAACAGTTCTGTAGCCAATGTATAAATAATAACGAGTTTTGTGAAAACTGCCTCCAACGCAGAAAAATCTTTCAGGAAGACCCAATATCCAGTTTTATGAACTATGTAATGGAAATTCGCAAACCATACAAAGACGTGTGCGTCATAGCTCATAACGGACAAGGATTCGACTTCCAATTCATCTTGAGATATATTCTGGAAGAGACCAAATTCACACCGGAAGTCATTACTCGTGGGACAAAAGTAATTTTGCTGGAGTTTGACAACGTACGTTTCATTGACTCTCTCAACTACTTTCCCATGTCACTGTCCGCTCTTCCTAAAGCCTTTGATCTTGGTCCCGAAATGAAGAAAGGCTACTTCCCTCATCTGTTCAACACGATCGCAAACCAAAACTACGTGGGACCGATACCAGCAAAAGTATTCTATTGCCCAGAGTCAATGTTTGAAAAAGAACTACAAAGACTTCGAGAAATGGCACAATGAACAGGTATGCAATAACTATGTGTTTGACTTTCAGAAGGAATTGATAGAATATTGCATCTCTGACGTTGACATACTGGCAAAGGCGTGTATTAAATTTAGATCCCTATTTTTAGCCGAATGCAATGTCGACCCGTTTCTGGAAGCTGTCACCATAGCTAGCGCATGTAACCTAGCGTTTAGGCGTAATTTCTTAAAGCCTGAAACAATCGGAATATTGCCAAAGAAAGGATACAGATTAGTGGACAATCATTCTGGCATTTCTTTACAATGGTTGACGTGGGAAGAAGAGCGGCGATTGGTGTGTTAGAATACAGCACGCAGGAAGAGAGCGAGAGGTCAACATTGAGGGAATGAAGGTGGATGGATTTGATGGAGACAGAATATATGAATTTCAAGGTTGTTACTATCACGGATGTCCAAAGTGTTTCCCGTACAAAAGAGGTGAACCGTTGAAAGAAGATCCTTCTGACACCCTCGAAACTCAGATACGAGAGGACAAGAGCCAAAATCGAGAAGCTGTCACGTACACCTTATTGAGGTGGTAGAGATGTGGCAGTGTGACTTTAATAAACTAAAATCAGAAAAGGAGCTAACATATTTGGAAAACCATCCCGTGTTGAACACCTTACCGCTCAATCCACGAGACGCATTTTTCGGAGGAAGAACCGGAAATGCCATGACGTATTACAAGTGTACGGAAGATGAGACAATACAGTATGTGGACGTATGCTCCCTATATCCCTACGTTTGTAAACACGGTAAATATCCGATATCCCATCCTACCATCTATATTGGTGACAAAGAGTGCAGAGAGAGGGGAATGCAGGTTGAGGGCTTGCTAAAGTGCAAAATGCTACCTCCAAAAGATCTTTATCATCCAGTGCTTCCAGCTAGAATGAATGACAAATTAATGTTTGTACTGTGCAATGTCTGTGGCGAAGAGCTCAACAACGATGACTGTCAACACAGTGGACGAGGAAAGGGCGTTGATTGGCACATGGACGATGGATGAAGTACGGAAGGCAGTTGAAAAAGGCTATAGAGTTGTTGAAATGTACGAGCTGTGGGAGTACAAACGTAGCCACTTTTCGAAACGGGCGGATTGTTTACAGACTTTATCGACAAATTTCTAAAGATAAAAACAAGAGGCGTCCGGCTATCCATCATGGTGTCAGACAGACGAAGAAAAGGAAAAATATGTGCAGGATTATTACGACCACGAGGGAGTAAAGCTTGATCCGTCAAAGATAGAGAAAAACGAAGGCCTCCGCTCTCTAGCAAAGTTAATGCTTAACTCGTTCTGGGGTAAGTTTGGGCAGAGAGAAAACCAGACAAAAAACGCTCATCACCAGAGACCCTGAGGAAACTGTTTAAGCTGTGTATGGATTCTAGCGTTGCCGTAAACAGAATACAGGAAATCAACGATGACGTTGTCCTGGTAAGCTGGCAACATTTAGAAGAAGTGGGCGAGTCATTAGCCACTGTAAACGTTGTCCTAGCTGCCTACACTACAAGTCAAGCCCGTTTAAAGCTTTATGATCATCTGGAGGCACTGGGTAAACAAGTATTGTACTACGATACAGACAGTGTTGTGTACGTATACAAAAATGGCTTGTACAGAGTAAATACCGGCGAACTACCTAGGGCAGATGACAGACGAGCTGGCTAAAAGACTACGGTCCCGGATCTCATATTGTAGAATTTGTTTCCGGTGGTCCAAAGACGTATGCTTATCGCGTTTTTTCCACAAACAAAAACGATTTTGTATCTGTCTGCAAAATCAAGGGTCTCACTCTTAACCTAAAAACTTCAAAAAATCTAAATTTTGAAAAACTTAAAGAAATGGTTCTTAGTGAAACCTGGGTAACACTCGATATTGAAGAAAACAGAATTAGGAGAACAAAGTCCAGGCAAATAGTTACTGTCAAAGAGACAAAAGGTTTTCAAAATTACAGGTCCAAAAACGCAGACGCGAAGGTGAGTATGGAACCCTGCCTTATGGTTATTGTAAAATGTCAAAAACCAGTTAGATGGTACCTTATGCTGACAATACAGAATTATGTTAACAAGTAATGAGTCTATTGTCACAGTCGAATTGAGTTTGGAGCGAAAATGAGGAAAAATAATGAATAAAATTTACCTCTGTACTGTATTCCCTTTAGTCGTACTCCATCCACCATCACCACGACACCGGAAATATTCTGGTTCTTCATCTTCCTCACCCGAATATCCTGATTGCGAATTCCGCAAAAAAACTACTAATCACTAGCACTGGAGACCACGGATGACGCAGAGGATGATCGTGATAGTGGTATTATTAAAAAACGTATCAACGAGAAACGAGTATAGGTGATACGCACCAAGAATAATTGGTAGCACTCTGCACGGAGCCGAACTCAGTACTGAGAGCGGGATACGTGGCAGAACGGCGCCTCTACTAGCACATGTGGTCAACACATGTTGTGACGCACTTCCTGCGCTGTTGTATTCGCGGTTCCAGAGCCGGGGTGACGAGGAGGTTGGTCTAAACACCGTAGAAACAAACTTTTCCTTCGGTCGTTACGAGGTGTTGTGACCATGTAAGGTGCGAGGACTCACGCATGTAGATGGGTGAAACCTTCACTGGACGGGCACCTCTAGCGTCCACCACCCTGTTTAAAAGCGCTCGGAAACCCGTGTTTACGTCAGCAGGTGTATAATGATATGAAGTATGCAATAAGGCTAATTTCAGCCACTAATCCGATTTATGCCTCTGCAGACTCTAGATTATATAAACTCTTTCCACAATCCTACTACCACTACTAAAGGGAATATAGTATCATACTCTCGGTCTTTATCGCTGCTCGAGAGAATACCCTTGTTCAACGGACAAGGAAGGGAGGTGGGAACTCGTTGTCCCATCACAGCATACAGCGTTGGTTGGGGCTGTATGGGTATTCCCGGTCGGCGTGTTGACAGTCGATCAGAGTGTTGACAACCATCGGTAATGCCAGGGGGATAACGGAGGCATGAACTAGCGTCTTTTGGAGCATGCCACGGTCTACAGCGGTGGAGGGGCTGTAGAATTTAGGGGGTTAAATATAAAAGATTACTTAGATATTCATCATTTGCGTAATGGACAAGCGTCAAGCAATAGCTAACGAGCTACACAGACCGGCTCGTCGCAATTTCAAGAGGCGTGGCGTCACCTTGAAAGGTAAAGACGATTTGTACCAAGCGGATCTTGTAGAGATGCTACCGTACGCTGGTGAAAACAAAGGTATGAAATACATACTTACGATGATAAATTGCTTAACAAAGTTTGCTTTTGCTGTACCGCTAAAGAGTAAAACCGGATTAGAGGTAGCGAGAGCGTTAGAACCAATTTTGAAGAAGCATAAGATGAAGAACTTTCAGACCGATCAGGGTAAAAGAATGGTTCAACATTCATGTTAACAAACTGATGACGGCGTACGAAATAAATCACTATAACACTTACTCAGAGCTTAAAGCAAGTATAGTAGAACGGCTCAATCGGACGCTAAAAGAAAAAATGTGGAAACTGTTTACTGCTAGAGGTAATTACGAGTGGCTCTCCATGTTACCGAGAATAGTTAAGGAGTACAACGCGTCCGTTCACAGGAGCATCGGTATGAAACCGAAGGATGTGAGGGAAAAAAAAACACGTAAAGCTTATTCTGACGCGTATCGAAAAATCGAGAAGAAATAAAGGGAAAAAAACAGATCGAGTCAAAGTTCAACGTGAACGATAAAGTAAGAATTAGCAAGTACAAGCGTGTTTTTAAAAAAGGTTACATGCCGAACTGGACGAATGAAATATTCACAGTGTTCGCCGTGAAACCGAGCAATCCAAAGACATACATTCTGATGGACTCTAGCGGGACTGTGTTAAAAGGTGGTTTTTACAAAGAGGAACTAGCCAAAGCAAAAAACTGGTGACGTTTATCTAATTGAAAAAGTATTTAAAAAGAGAAAAAAAGATAAAGTACTTGTTAGATGGGACAGGTTTCGATTAAAACAAGTGATACGTGGATAGACAAGAAGCATATTATCTGAGGGACTTAATGTTCCGTCCAAGAGAGAGAGAGAGAGAGCGACTGCTGGTTGCAAGCTATATTTAAACATAGATATTTACGATGCGCAGTCAGTAACAGCTGGAATGCGTGTCGTGAAGCAGTCTCTGGAGCTACCCGTGTCTAATTTTGACCGGTATGTGGGTGGAGGGGGAGATTTGGAAAAAAGCAAGCACGGTCTTCTCCTACCAAACTCTATACGCTGTATTATTGCAGGGCCTTCTAATTGCGGTAGTAAAAACCAACGTGCTGTTCAACCTCTTGTTTGATCCAAACGGCCTTGTTTACGAGAACGTGTACGTTTTTTCTAAATCACTTTATCAACCCAAATACCAATTTCTTGCAAAGGTATTGCCTAAAGAGATTGGGTTACTTTCCTTCAGATGACAATAACACCGTTATAAGTCCTAGCGAAGCCAAACCGCATTCCATTATGGTTTTCGACGACATAGCGTGTGAAAAGCATGACAACATCCGCGCTTATTTCACTATGGGCCGTCACAAACAATATCGATGTTTTCTATCTTGGCCAAACGTACAGCAGGATCCCCAAACAACTGATACGAGACAATGCAAATTTTTTAATACTCTTTAAACAGGATGACATGAATCTTAAACACGTGTACGCTGATCACATCAATACAGACATGCCGTATGACTCTTTGAAAAAACTATGCACTCTAGCGTGGAATGACAAGCATGGATTTCTTGTCATAGACAAGGATCGCGACCTTTATAAGGGCAGATACCGCGTTGGGGTTGACACTTTCCTTGAGTCACTATGAGTACGCGGATCTATTACTACAACGACGTTAGAAGGTATGCAGATGCCGGTTGCGGTGGTATCAAGAGACTTACAAAGGTAAGCTCTAATCTTTGCACGTGGTATTACGCAGATAAGAAAAGGTTTTGCGGTAACTATTGCAGTAGACGTGGTTGCACACGGTCATGCGTATAATAGACTTTGTTGGCGTCATAGAAGACCAGGTTGCTACAGCAGGAGCTTACCGCCAATAGTGCTGTTGATGATTTCATCTAGCCAGCGTATATACAACAGAGATAGGTGGATAGCGTTTATAGCCGAGTGTCAGGAGAAGAATGTACCTATTGAATTGGTAATTTACCATGAGGACATGCTAAACGGTACGGTGCGTGAACCCATGAACCTACTGTCTCGGTTTAGACCGTTCCCCGACCTCTTTGGCAAGCCGATATTGAAACTCAGTAACAGTCACGGTAGTTTGAACTTTACTCAGATATACTTAAGGATGTTGAAGTATGCTTGTGATATACCTTATGCCACTAAGTGTATAGTGTTGACTGAGCGCAGTATACCAGTTAGATCCCCCGTTACACTCTATAGACGTGCACTGCGGTCGCGGTGTTACTTAAACATAAGTTACAATGTAAGTTACGGCCCAATGCCTAGTAGTGTAATGGGAAGGCGGGGTAAACCGTTTGCTGCAGTGAACAACATATGTCAAGGACTGTACACAGCAGATTTCTTGAAAATTGCATTACCCACAGTACCACTGCAGTGCGAAAAATTCGGCATCTCTTTGGTAACGAAAACCGGTGAGTATAAAATAACGCAACCAAACCTGTTTAGAAGCTGGCATGAATTTACCGGCGCAAAACTCGGATGAGTTTCTTCTTCTAAACTCATATCTGTTGCACAACACTAACGTTGATCGACCTATTCAACGTTTGAAGGAATATATGGACAGAACAGTGTCAAACGATCAGTATACGGTCGCTGAGATCCCTCAGTGGCGGCACGGTATTAAAAGAACATTTATTTTTAGAGATATGACGCTACGAGAACGCATACCCAGATTCAATCCTGAGACAGACAGATATTACTACGGCCTACCATTGACCTCTGGTGTTTCACTTAAAGAAGTGATTCGTTACATTAGAAAACACAAGAAGCGGGCATTGTTTTTTAGACAAGTAGAACTGCCATGAAGAGGGTAAGGTTTGACGATAGAGTGGAGGTAAGGCTAGTTTCGCGGTATGACGAGTGCAGATTATTCGATACTTCATCATTTTTCGAACAGATGAGGAAATCCTATATAAATAAACAGATAGCAGGCTGTGGGTTCAGTGTCAATCATGGCGCGAAACAAGAAGCAGCTTATGACGGAGATATCAAAATTAAAGAAAGCTATAAAACAAAAGTATAATCGGTTTAAGCGGGGTGAATTGGAGTCCGAGGAGATGTTTGAAAAGCAATACCAGCCGTTGATCAAGGAATTGCGTGACACCAAGGAGACCCGCACTTTACACACCGATGTCAAGAAGGAAATCAAGAAAGAGGAAGATGATGCAGATGATGACGATGATGAAAACTCAGAGTTTCTACCAAATGTATTTTCTTCGCCTAATCTTCCCCATTTAAAAACCATCGGTCTCCACTAGACTTGATTCTGGAGCAGAAGAAGTGTTTGAGACAGACGACCAAGGTGATGGTGGAAACAACGAAATTACAAAAATGCTCTCAACACCTACGGGTCTACAGACGGCCGTCCCAATATATCGCCGACAGCTTTGCTCATCCGTTGACCAGAAAGTACATGCAAGAGCTTATGAAGGATTTGGGTGGGCGTTCATCTAAAATTGACCATCTTTACGGTCCTCGTTACGAAAAAAAATACTTAATTAATGGTTGGCAATAAGGAATTGCAGTTTGATGAGGACGGTAGTATTCGAAATAGATGATGTGGCGTATAAGCCACAAGAGGGTCTGTACGAGTTGATTTTCAAGCGAATAACCGGATGATGAAATCTACAATGGACGAAGACAAAATCGCTTACAAAGATATACTGAAGAAAACTAGCGCTCATAAAAGAAAACTATAACCCAAATGGAGTTATCAATCGCAACACGTCGCTCAAGTATAAGTATGTAATTTCAGACTTATTTCCAAAAGTAGTTAAGGGTTCTGGAGCTGACAGGAAAGCTCATAGTGTGACTAAATCACTATCAGATCCCGATACGGTTTACTGGAAACGATCCAAATGAGTTGTGCGACCGTCTTAGGCTGTTGGTGGCATCCGCTGAAGCTGGAAACACGAACCACAAGAACGAGATTATAAATATCATTGAAGAATTGAAAGAATCAAAGACTATATCAGGTGATGGTAACGCGAGATTCAGATCATTGATGAGATGACCGTCAATAAGTTTGGTCAGAGGCCACAATCTCTGAAGAAGCAAGACATCCAGAGAGTTATGAATACTGTAAACAAAAAGCTAAAGAAAGATGTAAGAAGATTGTACTCTCAAATTGCAATCCTTCAGAATCAAGCGCTTATTCAGCAGGATCAAATAAACAGCTTACAAAATACAAATGAAGAAGCTATAAGACGTCTAGCAGTTCAAACTATTTCACTGGATCAACAAGATACACACTACCGTACCTCCAGCTCGCTTCCACGCCGTCTTAGATGCTGATGAAAACTCATATATTGACTGGGATAAGATATTTATAAAGAGCAATGTACAGGAGGAGTCTTCATCACTTGTAAAATGAGTGTGGACAAGTTTGGGACGACGCTTCAAGCGTACAAAGGCTAAACAAGGTCCGAAAGGCGAGGGATTCAATGTGACTGCCGAAGGTGACTATGACGTGCAGAGAAAACGTCTGAGAAATCTAGGGAACCCTGAAGATGAACTAGACGCTGTTAATCTACAGACGTTGATCAGTAAGTTAGGAGATCTGCAGACCGAAATGATTACTTTAACCGACAAGTTAAACAGCTTGAAAGATTCACAAGAAAATTCTATGAAGCTTTTTAGCGGTTCAATTGTTCCATTGGATCAATAGAGTACACAGTACCGTAGCTGTTGGTAGGTTTCAAGCACACTTTAACGTTGATGCACATACATATATCGACTGGGATAAGATATTTATAAAGAGTAAAGTTCGTGACTCGCCATCACTTGCACAATGAGTGTTGACAAGTTTGGACGGCGATCCAGGCAGTTTGGAAAAGGCGGGTTAAGGGGACCGAAAGGAGATGGATTCAAGCTGACGGCCCGAAGGTGACTACGACATTAACGGGAAGCGTCTAAGACATGTAAAAAGTCCAGAAGATGATCTCGGACGCCGTAAATCTACAAACGCTGACCAGTAAATCGGTGATAATCGGGAAAGATGGAATTGACTGTCGGAAACAGAGATTGAGCAATATAAGTAAAGCTACAAGACCATACGATGCTCTACCACTCGCTCAACTGGCCGAACACATACCGTCAAAAGATTTAAAGGATAAATCTTACAAGTTCCAGCGCTTTAGATTACATCAAATTGGGGAGCCTAAACAAAACGATGACGCGTTAACACTCGGTTACTTCAAAAATAACACTATCAAAAAAAGGCAGGATGGTTGGGAGCTTGGAAACAAAAGGCTAAAGCTAGTGGCCGATCCTGTCGAGCTTCGTGACGCTGTGACGCTCAACTATTTCAACGCAAACACAGTTACAAAGAAGCAAGACGGTTGGGAGTTTGCAAACAAAAAGTTAGGGTTAGTTTGCAGACCCTACCGAAATGCAGGATGCTGTGACAATGAACTATCTCGTTCGTGTCTTAAGTGAAGTGTTTTACAGTTTCTATATACGTCTCGCTCCTCCTGGTGATAGTGTTAGATCGGTCGCTAAAGACCAGTGGATTCGTTCAAACGTTGTTGATCCGTTTTTCTTAAACGCCAAAAACGAAAATAATGAGATCGGAAGACTAATTATATAAACTGTGATTGCAAGCCATACACTGCAGTCTGGTTTTGGCCACGGCGCGGATAAAATGGCAAAGCGCAAAGGGTCGTCCGTCAGACGAAAGCGAACCATCGGAGGAGCAGGAGGTATTATCTCTAGTGTTATTAACAAGGCGATTGACCTTCTACCTTTTGAAGCACACATCCCCGGCTATTCTTTCTGCGGACCTGGCACATTTTTGAAAAAAAGAATCGCTAGGGGTGAGAAGGGGGTGAATTTATTGGATGAAGCCTGCCGTATTCACGATATAGCTTACGATAAATACAGTGACTCGGAGCATCGCAATCAAGCAGACAAAGAGTTGGCAAAGCGGGCTTGGGATAGAGTAAAAGCGTCAGACGCGACTATAGGTGAAAGAGCAGCTGCTTTAGCGGTAACTGGTGCGATGAAAGCTAAAACGGCTTTCGGTGGTGGTGGTGGTGGGAAGAGACGAAGGAAAGTTGTTAAGAAGAAGACCGGAAAAGACGAAAGGTAGGGGCCTTTACCTAAAACCTTATCCAAAGAGGGGAGCTGGTGTTAGAAAGAAGAAGAGGAGTTGTTGTAAAAAAAAATCTCGATCCCGATAAGACCGTTGACAAATTTCGAGTTGATCCACTACGCTAAACAACTAAGCATTCCCAATTTTAGAGGGGTGTTTATGCGTGACACGTTACCTCAAACAGGGCCCAGAAAATACGAGTCAGCTATAGTTAATCTGGACTCAAGTTACGGTGACGGTACTCATTGGGTTTGCTACAGAAAACGCCGGCATAATGTGAGCTATTTTGACAGTTTCGGAAATCTTCGCCCTCCTTGGGAACTCATATACTATTTCGGACCCACCGCTGACATACAGTATAATTATCAAAGTCGTCAGGGGTTTGATTCAGTTGTATGTGGACATCTGTGCTTAGAGTTTCTCAGCGGAAAGAATGTTTTGCCTGAGCGGGAAAGGTTCAAGAATAACTTGTGACGTATTTCCTCCATACGACACCAGTGATGGCGATTACGTAATTGGATTGATAGATCTGAGCACGTTCAATTCTATTCCCAATATTGAAAAGAATGTAAACGATAAATTTTATTACGGAAACCATGATGAAGTGATAACGTTTGAGGAAGGTTCTTACGAAGTAGAAGATATTGCGAATTATATACAGGGGAGACTACCGGAGGGGATCACAGTCCGCTTGAATGCAAATAACAATACTCTTAAGACCGAGATTAAAAGCAACGTGCAGATTGATTTCAGCAAGAAAGGCACAATTGCATCGTCGATATTGGGCTTCAGCAAAAAGGTGCTGCAAGCTAATAAAGTACACACTTCAGACCTGCCTGTGAATATTCTCAAGGTGAACAGCATAAGAGTTGAGTGCAACGTTGTTCGCGGCTCGTTTGATAACGGTGTAGAGAGTCACGTTATTCACGAGTTCTTTCCACAAGTAGAGCCGGGGTATTAAAATAGTCGAGACACCTGGTACAGTGATTTATTTACCGCTCAACGTTCAGAAGGTGCACACCATAACTGTCGAGCTTAAAGATCAAGACAACAATCCTGTGAATCTCAGAGGTGAAACGTTATCTTTGAGGTTGCATATAAAGAAAGTGGGTGCTCATGGGTCTAGTATTTAAGGAGGGTGTGAAACATAATTCAGGTCATTAGACCGTCGCGCCTGATAGTGGTAACTTCTGCTAACGCAAATTTCTTGCGCTCTCTTGGCTTTAAAGTTAACACCGGCGCAATTCGTGAAAATGCTCGATATAGAGAGTCCCGCTGAGTACAATGAAATCATTACCGGACTGGAATATCACACACATAATCCGTATGCTTCAACCACGTTTAATAATAACGATGAAATACGGATACCAATCAGTTATCAGGATTTAATAACAGCTCCTTTTGAAAGCACACTACACGTTGTGGGTACAGTAAGCGGTAAGAAAGCTGACGGTACAACAGATGCTAAAGTGTCTCTGGTTAACAACGCGATTGCTTTTCTCTTTGATGATATCCGATACGAGATTGGCGGTGTGGAAATTGATCGCACAAAGAATGTAGGTATAGCCAGTTCGTTAAAAAATATATTATCAGCTCGTGCGGAAGACGAAAATAATCTGGAAAATGCATGCTGGTTCGGCCCCGGTGGAAAGAAAGAAATGAACAAAATTCTCATTTTCTGTGCCTTTAAGGTTGTTGTTGGGATTCGCAGAGGATTACAAGCGAATAATTGTGAATGTAAAACAAGAGTTGATACTGCTGCGGTCGGCGACAGATGCCAACGCTATTATTAGCGATGACGCAGCGACCCACACGTTGAAGATCACCAATCTGTACTGGCGGGTGCCTCACATCTCTGTATCCGACTTGTTTCGTGCTAAAATCCTACGTCTAGTTGAAAAAGATACTCCAATACATATACCGTTTAGATCGTGGGAGTTGCACGAATACCCTGTACTGCCGCAAACTGAACGTCAAATCATGGACTATAAAACTTCTTCTCAATTGGAGAAACCACGATACGTGATTGTAGCTTTCCAGAGACAGAAAGGAAAAACAACTTAAAGAAAGACATGTCATGTTTTGACAGTTGTAAGTTATCGAACATCCGCCTGTATTTAAATACACAATATTTCCCTTATAACAACATTCACGGAGACACCGCTATATTCTATGAAATGTTTGTAAGATTTCAAAACTCCTATTATGGCGATTTAGGCGGTCGTCGGTGGCCTGACGTCAGTCTGGACACGTTTAAAAATAAAACACCTCTGTATGTGATTGATTGTTCACGCCAAAATGATTCGGTCAAGTCTGGACCTGTCGATGTGCGGCTAGAATTTGAGGCTACCGGAAGCGTTCAAGGCCAACACCACAGCCTACTGTCTACTGCTTCATGACTCGTATTTCGTTTACACAATGCTCAAGGGCAAAACCATAAGGCAGGGTTCCATACTCACCTTCGCGTCTGCGTTTTGGACCTGTAATTTTGAAAACCTTTGTCTCTTTGACAGTAAACTATTTGCCTGGACTTTGTTCTCCTAATTCTGTTTTCTTCAATATCGAGTGTTACCCAGGTTTCACTAAGAACCATTTCTTTAAGTTTTTCAAAAATTTAGATTTTTTGAAGTTTTTAGGTTAAGAGTGAGACCCTTGATTTTGCAGACAGATACAAAATCGTTTTTGTTTGTGGAAAAAACGCGATAAGCATACGTCTTTGGACCACCGGAAACAAATTCTACAATATGAGATCCGGGACCGTAGTCTTTAGCCAGCTCGTCTGTCATCTGCCCTAGGTAGTCGCCGGTATTTACTCTGTACAAGCCATTTTTGTATACGTACACAACACTGTCTGTATCGTTAGTACAATACTTGTTTACCCAGTGCCTCCAGATGATCATAAAGCTTTAAACGGGCTTGACTTGTAGTGTAGGCAGCTAGGACAACGTTTACAGTGGCTAATGACTCGCCCACTTCTTCTAAATGTTGCCAGCTTACCAGGACAACGTCATCGTTGATTTCCTGTATTCTGTTTACGGCAACGCTAGAATCCATACACAGCTTAAACAGTTCCTCAGGGTCTCTGGTGATGAGCGTTTTTGTCTGGTTTTCTCTCTGCCCAAACTTACCCCAGAACGAGTTAAGCATTAACTTTGCTAGAGAGCGGAGGCCTTCGTTTTTCTCTATCTTTGACGGATCAAGCTTTACTCCCTCGTGGTCGTAATAATCCTGCACATATTTTTCCTTTTCTTCGTCTGTCTGACACCATGATGGATAGCCGGACGCCTCTTGTTTTATCTTTAGAAATTTGTCGATAAAGTCTGTAAACAATCCGCCCGTTTCGAAAGTGGCTACGTTGTACTCCCACAGCTCGTACATTTCAACAACTCTATAGCCTTTTTCAACTGCCTTCCGTACTTCATCCATCGTCCATGTGCCAATCAACGCCCTTTCCTCGTCACTGTGTTGACAGTCATCGTTGTTGAGCTCTTCGCCACAGACATTGCACAGTACAAACATTAATTTGTCATTCATTCTAGCTGGAAGCACTGGATGATAAAGATCTTTTGGAGGTAGCATTTTGCACTTTAGCAAGCCCTCAACCTGCATTCCCCTCTCTCTGCACTCTTTGTCACCAATATAGATGGTAGGATGGGATATCGGATATTTACCGTGTTTACAAACGTAGGGATATAGGGAGCATACGTCCACATACTGTATTGTCTCATCTTCCGTACACTTGTAATACGTCATGGCATTTCCGGTTCTTCCTCCGAAAAATGCGTCTCGTGGATTGAGCGGTAAGGTGTTCAACACGGGATGGTTTTCCAAATATGTTAGCTCCTTTTCTGATTTTAGTTTATTAAAGTCACACTGCCACATCTCTAACCACCTCATAAGGTGTACGTGACAGCTTCTCGATTTTGGCTCTTGTCCTCTCGTATCTGAGTTTCGAGGGTGTCAGAAGGATCTTCTTTCAACGGTTCACCTCTTTTGTACGGGAAACACTTTGGACATCCGTGATAGTAACAACCTTGAAATTCATATATTCTGTCTCCATCAAATCCATCCACCTTCATTCCCTCAATGTTGACCTCTCGCTCTCTTCCTGCGTGCTGTATTCTAACACCTCGCCGCTCTTCTTCCCACGTCAACCATTGTAAAGAAATGCCAGAATGATTGTCCACTAATCTGTATCCTTTCTTTGGCAATATTCCGATTGTTTCAGGCTTTAAGAAATTACGCCTAAACGCTAGGTTACATGCGCTAGCTATGGTGACAGCTTCCAGAAACGGGTCGACATTGCATTCGGCTAAAAATAGGGATCTAAATTTAATACACGCCTTTGCCAGTATGTCAACGTCAGAGATGCAATATTCTATCAATTCCTTCTGAAAGTCAAACACATAGTTATTGCATACCTGTTCATTGTGCCATTTCTCGAAGTCTTTGTAGTTCTTTTCAAACATTGACTCTGGGCAATAGAATACTTTTGCTGGTATCGGTCCCACGTAGTTTTGGTTTGCGATCGTGTTGAACAGATGAGGGAAAGTAGCCTTTCTTCATTTCGGGACCAAGATCAAAGGCTTTAGGAAGAGCGGACAGTGGACATGGGAAAGTAGTTGAGAGAGTCAATGAAACGTACGTTGTCAAACTCCAGCAAAATTACTTTTGTCCCACGAGTAATGACTTCCGGTGTGAATTTGGTCCTCTTCCAGAATATATCTCAAGATGAATTGGAAGTCGAATCCTTGTCCGTTATGAGCTATGACGCACACGTCTTTGTATGGTTTGCGAATTTCCATTACATAGTTCATAAAACTGGATATTGGGTCTTCCTGAAAGATTTTTCTGCGTTGGAGGCAGTTTTCACAAAACTCGTTATTATTTATACATTGGCTACAGAACTGTTCTGAGACGCACAAGTTAGCTTTGTGAACCTTGATGTCAGGCTCGTTCTCTAAACATTCGTCCTGACGAGTCTCCAGGTCAAAGAATATGTACAGAAAGTTATCATTCTTAGTGGGTACTTTGTTTTGGCGCATGTAACATTGATGATTAGCGGGTTTAAATTCTGCGCAAGTGCTACAATATACTTCACCGCATTCATGTTGTGTTTTTCTATGTTTCTTGTATATGTTTTTCTCACAGTCGAGACACTTCTGTACGTTTTTGCAGAGATCACCTTGGTGAGCAGCAAAGCAGCGCTGGTTTTTAAAGTGACGATTACACTCAGGGCAAGTTATTCCTGAATGCTCGAGCTTGCAGGGAGGTGAGATTGTGCTACAAGCAGAGCAGACATTAGAACATCGGTGATCACCTCTGTGGTCATACGGCACATGACAAGCTTCACAATAGAAATGGCAAGCGAAAGCTGCTGTCAAATTAGTTATCACGTTGAAGTGACCTTTGTGAAACAAACAAGTTTATTTTGTATGAGGCTTCCGTATTGTTACCACTGAAGTATACGTCCCGCCCTTTTGCATTATAGCTGAATACTGTTATGTTATATTTCTTCAAGTGGTCTTGAAACTTTTCAAGTTCAGCTATACCAGCCCCCTCTTCTGAAATATTAACTCTTGCCTTTGCCATTAGTTTCTGTGCTCTAAATGTTTGTCTCTTAGCCATGTCCTGCCTTATTGCTTTAAGTTGAGGATCTTTTTTGGCATAGGCTTTTGCTACCACTATAGCTCGGGGCAGACACAGATTATCGCTATTCTTAATGACTACGATACCTTTTCGTCCTTTGCACTCTTCGCTGAAGCTATTGTATTTACCGGGCCTATTTCTACCTCTACCTACGGGCAGATTGACAACCGTACAAGACACTTGAAACGTATCACTAGAAGTGACAGATTCAGCGTTACTCTGTAACAATACCTCCAAAGATTTTCCATAACACGTCAAGGTTAACTTCATCAGCTGGTCTAAAGGCTACGTATCCCGGATCTTTATTCTTGAAATTTAAACTGTTCAAAGTGAAACCTAGGTAATCTGTATCTGAAGCTTTAGCTTTCATTTGCTCTACAACTTCTCCGAACCCCCGCTTAATCCAATCCAGTTCAGATATTCCTTCAGGAGGACTGTTGAATTTAAAACGTTGTCCCTCATACCGTAAAGTCTAAACTTTTTGACATACGTTTCACTGGTGTTTACTAAATATACAGGCTCTAGCATATTTACCGACATGATATATGGCTTATTGAGAAATGTAGTTGAGGTTTATGTTAAACAAATATGACAATGTTATTTTAAATTTGTTTAAATGAACGGCTATCGTTGAGATGGTACAATGTAGCTATACACAATGACAATGACAGAATAGTGTTAAGTGAACAAGTAAGAAGCAGGCTTACCACAGTGAAGAGCAGCACGGTTAATGACTGACCATCGGTCGGCCGCTCTATTTATATAGCGCTCCGGTAATGTTCGGTAACCTGAGCACCTATAAATAGCTGACTCACCGGTATGGACTGAAGACTAATGATCTGCACGTGGCTCACGTAGCTCCCAGGCTGACGCAATATGATTTAATGTTTCATGTTGGTTACTGTGGAATGCACATCTGTGTAGTTATTATTGGAGTCGTTGGAATGTGCACCTGCATCCGTCACCGAGAGAGGGAGAAGAGCCGTTTGGAATGCACATCTGTGTAGTTATTATTGGACTCGTTGATCGCCGGGCGCCCCGCGCCGCACGTACAGCCATATCGCGCCGCCACGCACAACTCGTCTCCGTGGTCCAGTGGTCAGCGCGACAGTCTCGCATTCGTAGGGGCCCGGGTTCGGATACCGGCCGCCGGGAGACACAAATTTTTGTTCATCCGCCATGACACCGTCCGCCATCGCTCGTCCGCCATCGCTCTCGTAAGGTGGGGGGCTTGCTGCTCTCCCATTGGCTGGGGGGTCGTCGCAGGGGGTCTAGGAGGGGGCGGGGGGTGTGGGGAGGGGGGGGGGAGGGGAGGGGGGGCAGGGGGCGTGGCCTAGCCGCCATTGCTGCTTTCTCATTGGTCCAGAATAACTCCATAAGAGCCCATGTTACGGCCAAAGTGGCGCCCGTTCTACTTAGCTTGTCCTTTGGTATGCCAACAAGAAGAACCAAAAAAATTTTGCGGGTTTTTGTCTTTACCCGTATATGTACGGGTGAGTCGAATTGCAAAAGATTATGTTAGGAATTATTAGGTCCAAATATTAGGTATTTTAGTTTCAAAAGTTGATATTTTAATCTTTTATATGCTATTTTTTGGAGTTTAAAACTCTTGTTAAAAATATATTTGAATGGTTATAAATAAGATACTACGCTCAGAAAATTCCGTTACGGGTTTTTAAATTAACTTATAAATTAAGGATATTCAAGAAACTTTAGCTTGACTCGTACCTCAACTACCGTAAATTTCAAGCTTTCAGCAATATTGTAAGTCTGTGACGTACAGTATAAAAGTAACACTGTCAGCATAAAAAGCAGAATTTAAATTTTATTTAGCAATATCATACGCTTGATGTCCGCGGTACTCAATTCTCACCAGCTCGAGCTCTCGTCTAACATTGTTCTAACGGCTTCGTTCTGAGAAACTTCCGCCATCTATCTACAATATAGCGGCCAAAAACATAACGTAAACTCTGAGCAAGATAAGGATATTAATGCCACATTAAAGCACACAAAATATTCATTGTTTACTTTAAAACATGACCAGAAGAATTTCAAACCTAATTGTTATGTATATATTTTATGTCACATCTTCTTGTAATAAGATAAGGGAAATAAATATGTGTTATAATAAACAGATTCAGTACTTTACTATATAACTTTAAATTAGCATTTTAAGCTCTATTTATAAATTCACACACACCTCAGAGCTCAGTGTTCCTAATATATATATATATATTATATATATATATATATATATATATATTAGGAATATATATATATTTTTGTTTATATATATGTATATAAATTAAAATGCACAATTTTCAAGTGTATAGGTCAAGGTATAAGTTAGATAGAAATGATACCCTTTTCAACACCTTGAATGATGTGCTTCGCTAACGCTTAGCCAAGGAAAAAGGGTTTATTGAAAATAAACTTATTTTTACAAATTAAAAAATAACTACTATCAACGCGTTAATTTACTACTCTTTTTAACTTTTTTATCAACTATTACTGCACATAATTATTTTTCTGACAGAACAATTTTATGTATATTCTATATAAATGCATCAAAAAGTATATCTTAGTTCATATATATTAGATATGTATTTAATATCTAAATAAAATTATGTAATGACATATTTGATAAGAAATATGATCATATTTGACAACAAAACTTATATGACAGCTCTTCAAAATGATCTAACAATGCATAACATGATAATTCTCTTAAAATTTAACACTATACGAGTGTCTTAGTTATTGAAAACAGTTCGTGTCCGGGACTTAAATGATCTATTCCTCTTTGTAGAATTTTGGAGCATTAGAAAAACGGTTTATTGCAGTATCACTAGATAAAGGAATACAACATTTTCCAATATATAATTTGTTATTAAAGTTTATTAAAAAATTACTATATTTGAAAATGTTGTATTCCTTTATCTAGTGATACTACAATATTCCTCCTGTATTCAAAGAAGATAGAATAGGGAGATTGCTACTACTATAACCATAGTTGACTCATTTTTTATGATACTGATTAAAATGGCTGAATGAATAATATTATAATATAATAAAATTCTTCTTAGAATTTGTAAAATATAATTTTTAAATTGGCAATTTGATAGCTATTACATATTTGTTTAAAAACACTTTAAACCATTTCAGTACTTAGAGTAAATGACATAATCTAAAAAATCACTGCTAGGATTTTAGATATTAAATACATCATCAGTATTCATAAAATATGCAACTAAAATATGAGCTTACATGATGAGATGAACGGTGATGTGAGCTGTGAGATCTCAAGCTTCCTCTGGATGTCTGCAAAAAAAACATTTTGTAAACAATTTAAAAGTTAAAAGAATATAAAAAAAACAATGAAATAACGTAGATTATGCGTAGAGTCCTATTATAAAACATACACTTTTGTTTAGTAAGTAAGAACGCTTCGTACTATAGTTTCAATAGTTAATATAAAACTCTTGTAAGAACATAATTTAGAATAGTATCTTATTTATCACTATGATTGGAAAATTCCGTTACATTTTTTAACATTAAGTTATAAATTAAGGATATTCAAGAAACCTTTGTCTGAGCTTTCAGCAATATTTGTGACAAAATAAATGTTTAAACAGATTCATTATTTTACTAGATAACTTTAAATCATCGATCTTAAGCTCTATTGCCAATAAACTGACACCGAGCTCAGAGTTCCTCATATATGATTAAGCTTCATGCACAATTGCACGTGCATAGATCGGTTCGTTTTTTTGAGATATTTCGCAGGCAGACAGAGAAGTATTTTTATTATTTTATAGTTATTATAGAAAATATTATTAAATTTCACACAAAATATTTAGGAATTTTAAAATATAATATTTGAATAGACGATTTAAACTTGTTAGTTGTTGTAAGTTATAAGTATTATTTAAACTGTTCTTATAGTGTTTTTATTTTCTTAATCTTTTAGTTTTAGCTTATTCTTGATTTTATTCTCTGTTGTGCATAATTTTGAGAGGTTTTTAAAATATTATAGCCAACCTCTTTTCTTGTAACATAAAATTTCTTCTATTTTATCCATGTAATTAGTGTTAGGGTGTTTTTAATGCTGTTGATTAAAAGTTTACATTTCCATTCTTTAACCAAAACTTGTGTTGTATGTTGAATTTTTTTTATACGTTTACACTACTTTAAAATATGAAATCATTATTCTGTATCCAAAAACCTATTATTTCATATTTTTAAAACATATTTTTAAATTGTGTATTTATTGTTCTCCGTAAATTTATAATCATATTTAATTGTCATAAGACCTACACGGACATTGTTATGTTTATCGGAGGCAAAGTTGCCTTTTTTGGTAATTTTCACGATATATTAGATACAATTTCTAAAAAACCATAAACTGAATACCTATTTCGATCCTGGTAACAATATGAAAATACATGTTCTGCCCACCGGCTCTAGTGCTAGACGCAAGCAATCATTGCACATTGAGCGGTCCTTGCACACGGGTCACTTGGCTCTGAAGTGGTATACGTAACCCGAAATTGAAATATGATTGCTATGCCAAGAGCATTAAGAGGTTATATCAAATATTTAATAAAGAATGACTGACCTGAGGAGAACAGCGGACATGGCGGACTATGAGATCTAGAACGGCCACTGGAGGACTGCAACAAACATATTAATCAAATTACATATTAATGGAATAAACCATAATTATACAAGCAAAGTACCACTCATCCAATCACCCGTAATCAACGTATTCACCAAACACCAGTTCTTTACTCTCAATAACGGTTAATGAAGAAGAAATTAGGTGCGAGGATCCTCATAGTATGCTGTTTCCTAAGCAATAGGAATAGCTTTTTAAAACCTTTCCGTATTTAGCGTTAAACTGTATTTTCTTTACCACCATCACGGCCGGTTCTATACTGAATAATACTTAAATTATTTATCAAAATGTGGGACTTTCCTTATTCACAGTAAATGGGAAGTTATGGTTGTAAAATATTCAAATAATTATTCAATGTTACTGTACTCTTCTAAAATGCTCTTTACTTAGCTTAACACTCCAGTACGCTTTAAAGCTTATGACGCAAATCAACTTTTTGACTAATGTACAATAGCATGACATATGCTAATAATGTACATGTAGTTAAACGTGATATTATAATTTTTCAAGTTTATACCACTTCACGTAAAGAAATTATATCAAATATTTCAACAAAATGTATTTCTTATTGAAATTTGTTTGATTTTAAGTGACCACGGAGGCTCTAAAATCTAATTTCATTAGGTTAATTTAAACGTTTTTTCACGTTTCAAAACGTTTATCCCGTAAATAACGGAGCCATTGGTATTATAAATATTGCTAAATAAGTTTTTTTCATACTGTAGCCGTATAAGATGCATAAGTTGAAAACTAAGTGGTTAACATTGTGCATTAATAATACATGAAAACTGCAATTGCTGATCTTGTCCATTATTACGGACAGACGAAGAACTCACCGGACATACACCGTGTGAAGGTCCAGGTTTAGGGCTGGCACTGTGTTCCAGACGAGACTTGACGTCCCGCAAGTTCTCTCGGACTCGTTCTATGTCGTTAATAATCTCCTACAGGTAACACGAGAATGGTAAGTAACGTATTAGGTTCGATTCTTAACATCAGTTTCGTTACAGTTATAGACAGCCTAGATTTCACGTGTTTGCTGTCATTTCGTAACATTAAATTGGAAATGTTGTATTAGTTTAAAATGTTTATTTTTACAACACTGATAGTAGATAAATGTTGAGCTCAGCTCCACTTCACCTTCATCTAAGTGCAGCGTTTGGAATCTAACTTGGCACAGACTTGAGTCCTGGAATCTGGAGTCATGTTCGTCTGAAGAGATCCAATAAACAATGAGAATACCTCTTTAATTAGATTAGATAATATTTCTATATTTTATAGTCTTGGTGTTTCTGATGTTTAAAAAGATGTAAATAATTCGTTTTGAGCTCCTTCCGCCGACTTTTTTGGATCCCTTTAACGGAACGTGACCCCAGATTCCAGGAGTCAAGATTGTGACAGTGCCAGGTTCCAGATGCTGCATTTCGAGTAGTAGGAACTGGATCTAACAATTCACATGGAATCATCACTTCTCACCATAGCTACGTTATGTGTATAAAAACTGACAGTATGACAACTCTAAAGGGGGAAATTTCATATACCAGTGAAACACAAAATTACCGTTATAAGCATTTAATTTTATTCTAAAAAAATTAACTTGATTATATATATAATAAATGTGAATTTATACTTGAAAAGATATTTAATTATGTATTGAAAGTAGTCGTATTCTTCTAATTTTGTACGGTCAGTATCTCTAAACTTTAGGATATGATGAAAACTGTGCGATGTGACAATTCTAAATCTTTTTTTCGTTATGATCTACGATGATAATAATAATTTAGACATGAACAACCTCTTTTTATACACTTTGAAACCTCCTTTCATTAACCCTTATACATGTTTTTTTATTGATCACTATGTGTATATGCAAGAATTTGCCTCTGGCCTTGCATTAAGGCTGAAGTAATCTTTATCTCCACAAAATCTAAAATCTGGAGGTTCAACGTGAAGAAAATACTTTCCGAAAGCTCCTTAGCTCTCATAATTTTGAAGAGAAGTAATATTGCCATAAGCCAAGAGTGACCCAACTTGAATTGTGTTACTCCAGCATTACTTGATCCGTTTTTTTTTTTTTTTTTTTTTTTTTAATCAAATTAAGTATCTTAATTCATCAGTGGTATTTACATACCTGTGTCGGACGTTGTGGCGAGCTTGCCCTGCTCGTGGATCTTGAATCCTGAAAAAAGGATTTTACTAAATAAATCTCGTCAAATATGAATGTAATAAAACATTTAAACTTACGAGTTTTTTTTAATGTTTTTAGATTTGTTTTGTAAGGTTGAGATTATAAAGACGTGCTATCCATTGAAAAAATTCTAAGCGCTACCATCTAACTCACTCTCCATCTCAGCAATTCCATAAAATCCTGGTGATGCAAGTAAATTGATGTGTTTTTTGTATAAAGTTTTGAAACATGTACAAGTAAGCGCCTCTTGTCACAGAAACTAGGTTCAGTTATAAAATCAGTTTATTCTTGAGGACCAGACATTTTTAGAAGAGTTGAAAAAGGAATTTCAAATTAGACTGTTGAGCATCTTATAAAGTACACTTAAACTTTTATTGGCCATGTTTGAAGTAGTCGTAGTTAAAATACCGATTACATTAAAGAATTGTTTTTTGAAAAAGTCTTATGTGAGTTCTATCCGTTTATTTGATGATATTTTCCTTACACCAATTACAATTCCATTTTATGTTTAAAAACTTCACCTTTTAGTGAAATTAATAATATAATTACGTTAAAAAATGTTGATTAGTTTACATGATTTATTATTATCGTGTTTACAAGCGTGGGTCATGAATTTTTATATTCATGACCAAACTGTTAATAGGTTGTTTTTGTAAGAAAAATATATAATAAACTACCTATAAGTCAGGATTTCTGATTAATCTAATAAATTAGTGATTTCCTGTTTTCATCTGAATATTTCATTAGGGCCAAGAATCTTATGTTAATTATTATTTTAATCTTAATACTTAAAAGGTTATAACAGGATTTCTGACATTAGACCGTCGTTGTTGATACAAAAGGTATAACACAACGTTTCATGGATTGGAATCTGTCTTCTTCGTCAGGTGAGGGATGTATAAATACATACAAAAATAAAGAATAGCGAGAAGAAAAGAAGGGAAAATCCCTCGTACTTGTGATTTGCGCTCGATACATGCATCCTGTACAGTGTCAAAGCCTGGACTGGAGACCAAGCATCTTTTGGGTATGTTTTACCCCTTTCTTCCCTTCTTTTCTTCTCTCTGTTCTGTATTTTTTGTATGTATTAATACCTCCCCCACCTGTCGAAGAGGACAAATTCCAATTCTGAAAAACATTGTGTTAGCACATTTAGTAACATATAAGCGATGGCAAAGTTCCGAAATCCTGTTATCCTTTTAAACCTTCCATTGTCAATAATAAACTTTATTACTTGTAAAATTTTTCTTCTCAACATTTTTATTAAACAGTAGCTTTTATTTTTATTATTTTCCTCATAGAAAGAGGTATATCTACCACACACCCAGGGTACATCACTCGTCGATTAATATAAGTGTGAGTGGCTTACACCCACTAAACCTGAACATCCCCTTTCTACTATTCATGCAAAGTATAAAAACATTGGTCTGTAACCATACTTTAACATATACAGCTTGTCTGGCTTATTATCGACTTTTTTGCATTGGATCACCGGATGAAAACTCGTGCATTTCTGATTGATGATATGTCTCCTAGTACTATCGCACAGCCCAAAGGATCTGGCTATTCCTTCATCTTGATCTTAAACATTCTGCTGACCATCCTGTCAAACGCCTTCCTAACTATCCATATGCTCTATTATTTTCTAAACCGCAGTCTATGATGTAAGGTGTTTAATTTTGCTCCAGCAGCCAGCTCTCTCTCCATCCCTTTATACATAATAGAAGAACGTTTACTCTGCTGTGTCTACCTGCGAGCAGTCTAACATCTACTCATATCTCTTTTGTCCATCATATTCAGGTAACTTTTTGAAGCTCCAGTCGGCTTTCAACCCAGTCCTTCACCTCTGGAGATGAACCTCTTTGTCCTTAGACCTCTACATGGTGAGCTCCATTAATCCTGCCAAATTCTCTACTGTGGTAGACGTGCAGCCACCTTGTCTTCCATTCCGTGTTTGGTAGTCGAAAAAACGTGGACATTAGTGTATTAAGAAGCTGTGTCTGTTAGTAATTGCACAACTTCCGGTAAGAAAACTGTTGACAAATTACTTACTTGAGGACAGGGTTGTTGCGGGGTGTAAGATCTGGAACGTGCACCGGACGACTAGAACAAATATATATATAACTATTATAAACTTAAATGCAACTTGAAGTGTGCAGTGTTTTTTAAAGAGCTACAATAATTGTGATCTTAGAAACTATAAACTAGGTAGCATACTTTGAACAGTAAAACATTCTTTATTTTTATAGAAAAGAAATATTTAAATAAATATATTTTAAACTTTTAATGCCTTTATTTTCAAATATATCAGTCAACTTTGTTTTCTCTTGTGTAACACTATTTATAATATTATTATTATCAGTAAGAAAATTAATTATTATATTTTTTATTATTGGCACATTATTGATATTTATCTTCATAACGATGATATTCTAGAGGTCAGAATGCTGAAATTCATTATGGAGTTTAGCACTTAGAAAATATCTTTTTAAATAAGTGTCAATTATAATATTTTAAACAGTAAATATATAATATAGCAGAGCTCTTAAATTTTGGAATTTTCTCTTGTTTTTAAGGTATTTTTAAATTGACATTCAAAAACATTTACAATACTAACAACAAATGTATGGTAGATTGATTGTTTTGAAATAAATAAAAAGTTTTACTTAATCATTGTGTTATTTTCTATTAATGTACATTTAACTGATGTAAACTTTCTTACCGTAAAAACTTAATAAAACTAACCTGAGGACAACTAATCTGTTGCTGGATCTGAGGTCTGGCATCTTCCTCGGACGACTGGAACAAAACATACTTTAGCGGAATATTTTAATATAACGACATGTACTTGCGAACATATTATGGATGCAAACTTTATATTGATGTGATAAATAATTATTATTCAAAATATTTAGGGTAAACAGTTACCGAATACTTCAGTAAATATTAAAAGTATTAGACCCATTAGACAGAATATATGAGAGGGTTATGTTAGTGGACTGTAGGAAGGGTTACAGCGTCTTTTCATTATTACCAAAATTTTTCAAATCAGGTTACGAAGATGGTTTAAATTGGATATGGTCTCCCAGTTGCTCAGCCTTGGCGGAACTCCAATATATCAATCTCAGCCAGTTGAGGATTTATAACTATTTCAATTTATATTTTAACGATAGAAATACACAGAAAAAGTCTAACATATATGTTATGAAAAATTATTAATTTGCTTATTGAAAAAAAGGATGAGTTCCATTTTGAACATCATATTTTAAAGAACTTATTACGGTTTTTTTCTGGCTGATGCATACGGACCAAAGTAATCAAGAATACAAAAAAAACAGCTTATATTTAGATCATTTCACAGCCTCCCTTGAAAAACTTATATCATCAACTTATAAACTCAGTCTATATGTTTTGCTTATATAGCTTTCAAAAATCTGATATCTATAATTGGAGTAATTAAACAAAATTTATCCTCTGAATACACCCCCGTCTTTTGTATATAAGGTGTAATTTCTTCTGGATGTTCCAACACAATGGTTCTCACAATTTTTATATATTTAATATTTAAAAAATTGTAAGTGTGCATACAACCCCAGGTCCTTAATCTATTCTCATGAATTACATTTA
>NW_025783726.1:0-27605 GCF_021130785.1 Homalodisca vitripennis
GGATAGGTAGTTTGTTGTTCTCGTAGTAATTTTCTAAAGTCGTCGAAAAAGTTCACCAATATTATTATAATGAAAATTTATATTGTAATAAAAGTAACCAAGACGATGATCTAAGAATAGCAATAACTAAAAATTTCATGTTTGTAATAGAACCGACACCAACATGTGATGTATTTTATCCGTAATAATATTATACAATACACTAAAATACTCAAATAGGGTAAAATAGTAATGCTACTAATTAATAAAACCAATAAGACTCATTTATATGTAGAATTATATGCATGGGAGTCATTATTGTTTCTTGTAAAAAAATACTATGTAGTATAAGTTGTAACAGTACGTTTATCATTATTTACAATAGATAATATGATAAACGTAGTAGCTTTGAGAAATCATTTATCTCGTTCAATAAATAATAAAGCGCTGTTGAATGAACGCGAATTGAAGATGACGCGTTATTTTCTTACTTCAAGGAGGCGAAAACTGCTTATTGGAGGAAATATTATGATATGTTCTTTTATGTTTATGAAGTATCTTTCAATATTAAAACTATTAATAAAAAATTATGTTTGGACGTATTCACTCTTTGCTTAATATATATGTAATTAAACCTGGTATGTAACTTAAAATTTTACTTACTACGTGTAAATAAATTATATATTCTTCCAACGAAGCAGTGAGTGATATATATTGTTAAAAAATCCTTATAGGATTTCCTTAAATATCCAATTACCGTAATATAATCATTGTCATATACCATGAGAAATATTTTAAATCGTCAGGAAAGTTTCTGGCTAATATTACTGCACACATATAATGGCATAAAAATATAATCTGCTTTATAACAACTGGTTAAAAGTCATCATAATCCATAATTGCTTCAAAAAACCTAAATAAAAAGAACTGTTTATTGAATAATTGCAATAAGCACTCAAAAAATTATTATTTGGATACATTACACAATAACTAAGGTAATGCCAATTCAAATAGAAACAATTAGTGTAATGTTTATTCACAGTTAATTCAAGTTAAATGAAGCCATTTTAAGCGTTCAACATTGACTATTGGTAATATAAACCTTATGAATTTGTACAAATCAAGAATATATGTATGAAGCAATGAGTTTACATTAATGTTATAAACGGTTTAAAAGATTATCCTGCAACTTTCCTACAGAACTGTTTCAACGTATTTATAAATTAATATATATAATCGAATACAATTACACACTAAAAATATATTTTTATATTGTACAAACTTTGAATACTAAAATCCAAAATATAATCAATGTGTATATGTAATTTTTTAAGGACATGGTGGTTCTACTATTTTAATAATAGATGGAAAAACGTATATTAACATGTTTTGGAATATAGTTAACATAATATATTGAGATCCTTTCAATATATCTTGAAAAAAAGTTGTATATGATTTGTGTATAACATTGTATTCATTAATTGTTCAATACTAGCTCATTTATAGTTGAATCACAATTATTCGGACAATCGAAATCGTTAGTTAGCTCGTTGGCTTATGTCGGACATGTAATGGTTCAGATTGATGGATGAGAGCCCAGGTTGTAGATACATTTGTGAAAGTGCTTCATTTTTCAGCGACACAGCGTGATAGGGGGTGTTATATCCCATCACCTTAGTTATAGGTACTATTAGGAAACGTTGGAACTTTATAAAAGTATAGTTGAATTTCGGACCTTTGATATATATGTTGCCAATATATGTTGCAAAATCATAGAACAGTACGTTTCGAGGATTCGAGTCTATCATCCTTCATCAGGCGTTGTTCATTGAATAGCATATGCATCAAATAACACGTCTGTCAATCCACTAGCGACTGGAAAATGCTGATGAAAAAAGCCATCTGCAAAAGAATTAGACAGGACGTTGGTAGTCAAAAATTGAGGGGTAAAATGTTGCTGCTCTTCGACCTACGTTTTTGATAGAATAGATGAAATTTCAATCATCATTTTCAAATCAATCTACTATGAATAAAATACCGGTACAAACTTTTTTTATTTAGTACATACAAACACTGTTTACCAGTGAAATCAAATCCTCGCGTATGGAAACAATCTTAATCCATTTTATATGTGCTGTAAGTAAGTATCAAGGCGGGTGCATAAGAAATTCTTAATATGTGTATTCATGATTTTTACGTGAAATTACACGTTTTGATTTATCTACTTATGTTAACTTCACGTAAATAAAGTAGAGTAAATTATTTACGATTTTTAAATTAATTGATATTTAAAACTTCTACAATTAATTTGTTCACACAGCCATCTGACGTTAATAATAAAACTGTAAAATTTCCGAAATAGTATCATGGTATTAGCTTGCCTACTAGTTTTTTCCAGTGTTTCACAGATGTTTTACTAACCACATGATTCATGAAGGAAAATGTTCTACAATTTCGCAAAACTCAAAGGACTTCAACTTTTCATTATTTTTAATTCAACTCTTCAAACATTAAATTACGACGTCTATAACATGATATGTGCATCTGACAGAAACTTGGAGGATTCTTATCCATATTGGATGAAAGATATATTTTTATCATAAAATCTGAAGTGATAGAAAAGAATAACATTAAACAGTGTGCTATAAAAATATTCCATTATAAGATACATCAAGCAACTCAATAAATATGACTGTTTTAAATGTTAACAGATGTTTATGCTATTTAAAACATATGTAAGAGATAAAAAAAATTACATTCTGATTACGTAAATATTTTTATATACAATCCAAGATTTATAGTACAAAATAATCGTGGAATGTTTTCACGTCAGCCGAAAACAAATAGCCAGCTGGCGGAAAGATAGAAAACTCTTCCTTCTCTCTGGCAATTATGGAACGTTGTTTCTCAGTCAGTAACTCTCGCCTGAGTCAGCTCAACAAGCGTACAGATCAACACACTTATCCTTTACAGAAATTAATTTCAAAGGATAAAAACCTTATAAGGTATTTTTTACCAATCTATATAAACCTTGGTATCTAAATGAAACTACACCGTTTTCAAAATTATCATATGCTCTTTGCATAAATATATTAAATATTAGAATTTGATGTTTATTAAACTTAAGATTTTCTCCAATACGCTGTTTCTATTTCCTTTTTAGTTAACGAAGATTCAGTAATAATACAATAAAAATAAGTTTTTTCAATTTTGAACAGTAAAGAATAATAACTTTCCAGTAAATAGTATCAGGTTTACAGACATTTATTTCTCTGAAGAACTAATACCGAGAGTACAAGCAAAGTAAACTGGCTGGATGCCCGCGAAATAATAATTCTTTTCATTTTATAGAATTAGGATGGTCCGATAGTAAATAATAAATAAAGAGTGCATTTATTAGCGTTTATAGTATTCGATCTCTTTTCAGAATAAGTCGTGTCATAAATTAATATAGTTGCAAGTAACCATAATACTCGTTTACCTTAAACTAATAGAATTCAAAGTAAAAAAACAATATCTAAACTAATAAACAATTTAAAAACGACTACAATCGTGTAATATTTGTTTAATTTGGCTTTAAAGCCTTTAGAAGGCAAAATGTTCTTGGTAATTAAGTGAATATGTGTATCCGCACATTATTTCAATAACCATCTGACGTGTAATGGAGAGATTTTGAACCAATCTTTTTCCATTGAAGAGCTATGCACATCCAAAAGCTATATTTTTCTTCATGTCTCTACGAGGAGTAATATTACAGAAAGAGACTTTTTATTGGCTTGAAGTAAGCTTCTTAACAGGACTATATCTTCTTGATCTGGGCAAAAAGCCAACACGAGTGTGGTGATCGAAATATAATTCATTCTAACCAAAAGTGGTTTTACACGCGCTAAACCTGAATAATAATAGCTAGTCCCAATTTTGCTTAATTTCTGTTTTAAAATCATTACAGAGCTATATTAATACATTATAAATGCTTTAAATAAAACAATCTATGTACATTGCACTTGTTATAGTTGTATTGCCCTATATTATAATTATAGGCAACGGCCTAAAAATATATCAAGTTTTACTTATATAATTGGTACTTTTTACTCTCTTTTATTTGTACTTACAAAATCTTTTTCATAATCCGCTTTCAACCTTTAAAAGACTGCTCTTTAAAACTAAACTCTAATTATTCCAAAATAGATCAGGATACTGAAATGTCCTTCAGAGACCATCACTTATCACAAATATTTTGGTACATCATACAAAAGGATATACCCTAGCTGTTGAGCAGGAAATTGCGTGTGAAGCCATGGGCAAACTGCCAGTATATAATAAATTAAAAAAATATATAACAAATAAAATAAACGGACAAAATTATAGGTATGTTAGGTTACCATAGCTGTTTTTCTCAAATAAACCAATTACATTATTTAAATAAAAGACTACACAATGGTTTGGAATGATCATGTTTTATCTTGTTGAGAAACTGAAATATATGCTCTATCGGACGAATTACTTGTCACTGACAATTCCATGGTAATCCAAGCAGATTAGTTCCGTTAGTTAATTATATGATAAACATTTCTGAGCGGTGATTACATCAATTCACTGTCAGAGTTAATATTATAAAGGCATGTTGTTTTTGTGTTTTCTTTTTTTACATATAGTTTATTTAAATATGTTTAAGTTCACCTATGATTATGATAATAATTATTGGCTTTTGGCTTATAAACCTTTTTGCTTGTTCTCTTTCAGACAAATATATTTTATTTGTTATATTTCAATATTTGTATATCAATAAAAACGCTATTCCTTTTATTTTATAATGTTATAAAAGTAGTTAAGAAGTAATATATCCATGTTAACCCTCGCGTATCTATAAATAAATTCCAGAGCCCTAAAAGTATTACTTAATATTTTGAATTGAGTTCTAAAGAAGTTCTGAAGGAAAAGGCACCGGGGTGATAAACCATATCTTTATACTCATTCCAAGCTTCTTAGTATAAATTACATCATACTGTTGTTAAAACGAGTACAACGTTGAGAATTACGCCCCATCCTCGTAACAGGCTGCTTGAAAAATATCATCTGTGTTTCTAATTTAATTAGTCTGAATGTATTACTGCTACATCTCACATATTAAAACATAGTATTGTTGTACTGAGTGTTTTTAATTATTCCATTTAATTACCTGTTTTTACTTTAATGGCCAGCCATAACACTAAAATAAAGATGTTAGCTAACATTCAACCAAACTCTATTGAGTGACTTCAACCGTCATCGTACTCTATGTTGCTTAAATAAAAATTATGCTTTAAACATAATCTCAAATCTACAGGTCAGATAGATCATTAGATATAGTGCAGTCATCTAATGATCGAAATCTTGGAGAGCAAAAAATGTCTGCATTCTATAACCAATCACTAAGAAGTGACCAGAAGCATATAGCTAATTACAGTCGTCACGGCAGAAACAAGATAGCGACAATCAGGAAAAGTATGGGTAAATTTTATAGGTCCATTTTAAATTATTTTGCATTAACTCAGTGACTTTGTACAGACTCGATAGAATGATTAATCTGCTTTGTTTCTTATGTATAATTTTAATTAGTTTTTTCAGTATTGCAATAAATATAGTATAATTAATGGCATAATTTTAATTGCCAGTTCGACTAACTACTTGGTGCCGTAAATTAATGAATGTTCAAAATAATAAATTTAATAAGTTCATTTTACTGTTTATATATATAATAATATTAAATATATATGTGTGTGTGTGTGTGTGTGTGTGTGTGTGTGTGTGTGTGTGTGTTGTGTGTGTGTGTGTGTGTGTGTGTGTGTGTGGTGTGTGTGTGTGTGTGTGTGTTAAACAGTGTGTGTGTACTCTTTTGATGAAAACAGTACCTTTTAAATGGATATTACCCTTTATAATCCTGAGGAGTTAAACTTTATCCATAATTAAAGTCAAAATAAATCAGAATATTTGTAAGCGTTACTCTTCGCTATGATTCTGTTGTGCGCACCTTTAATACAAAATCTCGTAATAACACAACTAAGTTATAAAAATATTCCTGTGCAGGAACTCCTTACTAAATTCAATAATAAATTGAGATATAAAAAATGTGATTATGTGAGACAAATCGACCGAGTGGCGGCGCATACAAATGTGTGACCATCGCTCCAGGGAGACAGTCCCGTGAGCCTCCCATATCTCACAGTGGACTCCCTGAATCTGGACACTCGTGTTTTATAGCATTTGGTTACACTACGATTTACAAGATCTTAGTTTGGGTATAATCTTTGTTTTGGCTTATAGTGTGTAAGGAAGAGAAAAATATATTCATTGACAATAAAACCTAATATAATAGACTGTCCTAATCATTGGCATTAATCTCCAACTATTATCACACTGGAATAAATTAAAAAAAACGTAATATCACCCGTTTTATATTTTGGAAATTAATAACGCCATTTCGGATCGCTTATAATAAGCATTGTATATTTTGATCGTCCATCTTGAAGCATTGTATCAAATTTTACAGATGAAGCAAATAAACAAAATTGAAAGTTTGCCGTAAATTAGGGGTAAAACAGAAGATATTTATATTACTTTAAAAAGCTATTATCTTAAATTACTGCAAAACGAAATCTAACGATTTAATTTAAATCCAAGCCATTTTGTACCGGTTTTAAATAGAGAAAAAAATATTCTAACGAGACCCACTGCAGGTTTTCGAAGACATTTGAATCGATGTTACCATATCCCTGCTGATAACCAACTATTATACTTCTATGACTTGTATAAAATACAATATTTTTTGCATGATTTTACATAATGTCTGCAAAGCAAAAGACATTAGGTACATGATCCATACAAATTGTATTATAATTAATTGAATTTTTCATATCTTCTATAGTATGTCCAGTGTTACCTTCGAGTCATATTTTTGAATTATATCAACTTCCAATGAGAGTAACGTTGGTTCCGTTGGTGAAGTGGAGGCTAAGAAATTCTACCAGAGGATGCTGAGGTTTTGAGAACAATGAACCACCTTATAAGGTGTTTTTTAAGGTTTTCAAGTTGCTTTACTGTATCTGATTTGTGAGTGAAGAATTTGGAGATATTTATGTACAAGGTAAAACGAATTAAGGCCTTAAACATTACTAGTTTATAGAAACATTGTGCTAACGTGGTAATAAAAAAACGTGCACACACCAAAGGTAGGTGGACATATTATTGCTATTATTTTGAGGAGAGAAAACTTCCGTTTTGGTGCAATTAATGAATTGTATTTTTTAGTTTTATGAGTATCTATCTAGAGATGAGAGAGGATATAATTCAACGCTACACATAAAATGTGCTCCATTGGCAATGCCTCATAGTATGAGAGGCCTTTGGAACACTTTAAAATGGCTATACCCACCAAAAGGGAGAAAAAATATGTTTGTCCTATGAAGCATTATTGTAAAAAATGCTGTCACAGCTTTCTTTTTTAATTGGTAGAACGAACTTATATCGACTAATGTTCAGTGTAGGTAGTTTTAATGGCTTTTGCAGAGTGCAAAATTCGCACTCGCAGGTATAAAAAAAGTTAGAACATGATTCTTTGTTATTCAAATAGATTTACTTTGTCAACCTGGAGAAATCTCCAAATTATCCAAAAATCCCAATTTTGAATGTGGAGGTTTTTTTGAATTATTTTAAAATTTTAAACCACTCACACTTTGTTACATGGTTAGTAAGATATATAATTTGAAAGTTTCCTTTTACACTTTTCTTTTCCACGCACACTACTAGAAGGTTTTGAAAAGCAATTCCTAAAAAATCTCATACATTAATTAACACACATTTTAGTCATTGTAATATACCACACGAATGATCTACTTCTTGTCTATTTATTAACGACAAGCCTATGAAAAGGAAAGCCATGTTAGAACATGTTGAGAAGAAAAGGTTTGGTGTGAAATTAAGGAACATAAATAGACCTGAAAAATGTATTTCAACATGAATAATCGAGTTTGACTACTACAACGGTTTTTATATACGCGTAAAGAACTGGCGCCATGAATAAGGCAAGCCGTTTCTTATATCGTCATCTCTGAGTTTATGTGTACTAGTGCAATTTTGAAATATAAGACAATCTTAAGTATCCCTTATTCTCCTGGCCAAAATACCAAACAATCTAAAACAAAAGTACGTTTCTAAATCACGGTGTGAGAAATAACTTATAATGTACTTATAAAACATTCCCTCCCTGAATAAAATAATGTTTCTACGCTACCCACTCAGTATGGTAAGCCGGTGGTGTCAACACATCACTTGATAACGCTAGACCTACGGTAGGATCTGGACGAGACTAGCAGCTATTTAGCACATAAATGGTCGGTTAGGCCCGTCATTGATTAAGGACAACTAGCCTGGATAAGGTAAATTGTAGGTGACGCGGTTTGTCACATGAAGTACAGTTTTAACCGCTTATAACGTACCATGATCTGTATTTGTCTGCCAGCACATTAAGGACTGTTGTGGACCATTACTTTTGTATAACATCCAATGTCTTTTAAAACTTCCATTAGTAATAAAATTAAATTCTCATTAAAATTTGGTGATGACTGATATTATATATTGAAATAATACATTTATATAAAAATTACAGTTGTATTTCACCTTGCCTGGTTTTGGGTCATCTGCAACACAATTTAAGAGGCCTTTTCCATCACGATATGTGTGTACAATATTAATAGGTAATCATAACAATCCAAAATTCTTTCCGAAAAAATTTTATTTCTGACGGAAAATATGCGTTTTATCTTGATTCTCCAATCAAGAAACTATTTATAATAGTGTATACTTATATATATATATATATATATATATATATATATATATATATATACCGAAAATTAGTCCGTTGTATAACTGTATAAGGATTCTCAGACCTGAGCATTTATATATTATTTTCTTTATCATAGAACCAAAATAAATAACATTGATTGCAAGTATACACTATTATAAATTGTTTCTTGATTGGAGAATCAAGATAAACGCATATTTTCCGTATATATATATATATATATATATATATATATATATATATATATATATACACATATTAGACTGGAGCTAAATTGTATTATATATAAATAAAATAATTATATATATATATATGTGTGTGTGTGTGTGTGTGTGTGTGTGTGTGTGTGTGTGTGTGTGTGTGTGTGTGTGTGTGTGTGTGTGTGTGTGTGTGTATTAAAAGACTGAAAGGCATTTGTGTTAATGACAAAATTTAACAACTACTTCCAAAAGATCCTTAGCATTTTCCATGTTTGTGTTTCAAAAAAAGATTACTAAAAAAGTATCCTATCCTTACATTGTTACTCTCTAATATTCATCTTTACAAATTCATATTTTGTTACTATTGCAAGGGCCAAGGTTGATGATTCATTCAAGTAATCAGGTATACTATCATTTAGAGGACCAAACATACCGATTATTGTTGGCAATAAACAGATCTAGCGTATTAATTAGTCTATTGCCCCTCCCGTATGAGCTATTCAAGTAACCTATATATTGTTACATAATAGACCAAACATACCGATTATTGTTGGCAATAAACAGAATCTAGCGTATTAATTTGTCTATTTGGCCCAGCCGTATGAGCTAATCAAGTACCTCTATATACTGTAACATAATGGACCGAACATATCGATTATGTTGTCACCAAACATATGTTCAGTAATTAATTAATCCGTCACCCCCTCTGTATAAGCCATTCCTTTACAGTGTATCCAGAAACTTCTTTAGCTTTGTGTATTGATATCAAAGAGATCTAAAAAAACACAATCAGTGGGCAACAATCTGTATTTAATATATTTGTAGTAAATTTTTACGTTCAGCAGTGAAAGTCAAAAACCTATAAAGTGAGGTTCACAACGAGATTCAATTTCAACATCAGGAAACAACAATAAACATATTGTTGCATCAAAGTGTAACAGCATGAGGAAACAACAGCAAAACATAATGTTGTAAAACTTTAGGAAACAAGCGTTCAAATTCTAAATAGTTTTTTTTTATAACCTACAGTAATTTTACGATATGATAAATATCTATGTAAATGCATGTTAAGTATTAGTTCCACACACCAAAATTTAGTAAATTATACGAAATTGTAATAAATCTTATATAAAAATATCTTTCATTCAATAGTGTCAAATAATGTATAAGTTTATGTCATGCGGTATGAAACACTCTTTGAAAATTAAAATTTCATATTTTAAAAATGCATGCCTATCTTTTAGTTTTATGTAAACATAATCCTTGCACAGAATTTTTACGGAACATATTTAACTGTGTACGAATGGTTGCATAAGACATGATGTTGGTTACGCAAGCCAAAGAAAACAACATTTCATGTAAATGTTTAATTTTTTCACGAACAACTTTTATACTGCCGATTGTGACATTGCCTGCATTTAGTTGTAAATTGTTTATTTTCGCAAATTCTAATCTTATGTCACCTTTTTATAAAAAGAGTAGCTGATCCTAAAAACCTAGATTAAACATTTTTCCGTATAGGGGTAGGAAATGTCTGAAACCATGTTATCTTTTTAAATCATCTATCAACTTTAATAACCTTTAACCAAAGAACTGAATAGTTATAATACCTTTAACAATATATTTAAAAGAGATGATGATTAAAATACAATAATTATTATTATATATTTAATAGAAAAATAAAACATAAACCACCTTTTTAAAAGGATTTCAAATTCACAATCAAACTTTATAGGAGTAAACTTATTAAATATTGAGTGGGAAAGACATAGTTTAGTCGTTAAAAATATCGTCTGCCCTAATAAATGTATTGTTATTAAACATTTAACACTTTCCTCCCTAAGGCTAAGTATTTTATTGATTTTTAAACACGATTAATGGTTTTTCTAACGCAGTTTACTAAGAAAGTATTGTTTAAAATTACAAAATTATGTTGGCAGAATTTAGTTATATTTGTTACTTTCAAATACATTTACAAAACTATTAAATTATAATTAAAATCAAATAATATTCTCTACTTAGGGCTAATAAAATCTCTCTGCACTAATATTTAATATTTCAAGCACTTATGGCCCTGTCACCCAAACGTATGTATCAAAAATTCAAGTTCTAATTGGTACACCTAACTTCGAGTAGACTTTTGAATAAATTACTAAGGTTGATTAGTTATAATAAATACTCATCTAAAACATATACGTATTTTAAACATTTAGCCATCACCAGTTTACATCGATCTCTGAGTATTTATTAGTTTCTGTAAACATTTATTACTGTCAACAACTAGTTTTTATTATGCTAAGAATAGACCTGTATAACCACATACACCGTCTTTCTAAACTCAGGTAGTGTTAAAATTATTTTATTACATAATCAGATAAATGCAATGAGAAATAATCCTGCAATTTGAAAAATCTTAAGGAAGGAAGCAAAAATTTTGTGGTTCCTACAGATGTAATTTTTATTGAATTGTTTCTATTAATTGTATTCTGGTTACACGCTATACCATTCACGCGAAGAACGTGCTCAGTATTACTGATGTTTAATATTACCAGCAATACAACAGAATTTATGATTACTAAGTATGTGGACTAGAAGTAGAATAAATTGATATCTACGTAAAACCTCATTTTAATATTTGTTTGCAGTCCCAATCTCAAAAACATAGGTCAAAAATTATTTTAATTGTAGGTCATGGCCATATACGAGAAAATAGTGCTCAATGAATGAGGACAGAGGTTGTAATTATCTTCAAGCATTGTTATTGTATTCGATATCGATTGAAAGAGGGCCCATTAGTAAATTTAAGTTATGTATAAATTTAAAAAAATATAATTACATCGATATAATTGTAAATATTATATCAGTTTTCTGTTACAAAACTGTAAATGTTATTTCAAACGCGTGTATGTTTTTCACACATAATGACACATCTCGTACACTAGCCGTGGTCACTAACTTGACTTGAGGTTGAAGTAACCGATGTTAGTTGTGGTTAGCGTATTATTTTCCAAAGATACCATCAGGGCTAAAGTGAGTGTTCTGAAAGGATAATAGGTTCTCGTACATTTGTCATCGTCGATGATTTAACAATAGAACAATAAGCTGCAACGATTTAAATATATACTATTCTTGAGCTGTAAGAAATGTTAAAGCATAAGATAAAGCATATAAAAAGTAAGCAATATGTGGCAATGAATTCGCTTAAGGGCATGGTGAACAACAATAAATCAAGTGAACGTTAAAAACTCAAGCAAGTAAAGTACTACACCTATCATTGCACAGGGCATAAGCACACTAAAACAACACTAGAAAAAGTGTGTAATGAAGAATAGGACAATTCCTTAACAAAAACAGTTTATGAAAACATCAATCACAGGTTAGTAATTTAAACGTTTAATAAAATATTGCATGCCTGAAAATGTTAGTGTCAATTATGTCCCAAACAATCCTTTTACTGTTTATTGAATTTAAAATTATTTATAACATTTTTCGGAATAAATTTTAAAAAGGGAAAGGGTTAAAGAATGTAACTCAAAACTGCACCTACTATATTTAAAAAAATTTTCTTGTATAATTAAAGCAAAAAAATGCTGCATAATTCCGCCTTGGAGTACCCCTAGGTAATCTCCCACTCACAATGGCCCTAACGAAGTAATTTTACTCAAAGCCATTCAGCATTATCCCGCGCTCGTTTTCCTCTGATTCATTATAATAATGGCATCCCTTTGTATACACAATAATAACGTGAAAGGTTATTTTGCTCTTTTACTTTCCTAGTCTATTTATTTGCAGTATGGTATAGTTACGGACATAAAAAATATAGAACTATAACGAAAATTACGTTTTTTAAAAAAAATGTTAGTACAATCAATTTACAATTTGAGTTTAAGTCTTACATTTTGATGGATTACAAAAATGTTTTAATGTCTATGTTTTCCGTCGGAATTTTAGAAAAAAATTAAATATTACAATAGAAACTGGACGATTAATTTGGTATGGACATGTGGCATAGGTCGGGGTCTGGAATATATTGTAACAAATAGTAGGAAAGAGGAAAACAAGTAAAGTCTTGTATAATCGGTGTCAGGGAAATAATGAAAGAGCAATTAAGGATACCATCTGGAGAGATTGGCAAAGGTGCTTAGCGATCTAAATGTGAGAATTGTAAAAAGTTTATATATCCTGTTTGAATATTAATTAATAATTAAAAAATCATACTTATTGCAAAACTTTTCACAACGTTTTCTCCAAATAATTTGAGTATATTTGGTACATAAAAATATAAAAATACGTAATGATATAAAAAATATTTATACTCAAATGTCATGAAATATTTGTGTCTTGCGATCTTTGCGAATAAAGAAAGATTACGCTAGTTACATTGTGTATGGTATGAAGAATAGTAATCATTGCGTCATTAAATATATTTTTTATCATCCTGTATGGTAAAGGGCCTATTTTCCACTACAGCTGAGATATCTGAAGTTCCTCGTTTCCCTCGTAGCTTAATTTGGATTTCCTTCCCCCTCCCAAACATTTCATTGTATTTAAATTCTGTGTAAATAATTATTTTTCTATACAAAAACTAAAATACAAGTGATAAGGCTTATTTTCCATAATAATATTATTTAGTATGAGCTGGTTTTAATATAAAAATTAATTTAAAAATAGTTTCACGTTTTATTATGGAAGAATAATTTCTAGGGTATAAATTATTAGATCATACTTTAAAATATTTTGTGTCCTTTTACACACGTGATGAAAAGTGTCATTATTGATATTTACTATTCCTCTTATCTGTCAAGCACTGTTACATCTTAGATGATGAAGATGACAACTTTATGGGAATCTACACGGAACTGGCGGCCATGTAGTTAACATACAAATGATCGGATCCAGACTACCATTGGTTGTGAACAACAGTAACAGTAACTCAGGTGGGAGAGGAACTGAAACGTACAGAGATTTGCCAAGCCCGGTGTTTGTTGAACGGCAAATAATACAGCAATAGCTCTTTTATCTTTTGTCAATCCATTTACGCCATCTCTTGCCTTTTCTGCACCATCACTTTGCATCAAAGTTAGTGTCAATAAACACGTCAGCTTTGATATCTTCTATTGGAAAACTGAACGTAACATACAGCAAACATTAATTCTGTTTAAAAAACTTTTACTTTATATTTAATGTGAACATAAAAGAATGCAAGAGATTTGCTTTTAATAAATATCAGTAATTAAAACGTTAGTAAATATGTCCTTTCTTGAACACGAGAACTTTGCCAAAATTGTGTTGCATATCTTACCGAAATATGGGAATAGTAATAATTCCTAAATAAGCTGAAACTTTACAACCTATTTATTCCAAACTTAGCCTAAGCTATTTCAAAATAAAAAAATGGTTTAATTTGATTTATATTTATATAAAATTAAAAGAAAGGTAAGACTACGCCACACCATTTATAGATTTAAAATTTAAATAATCTCCAGAATACCACGTGGCTTAATAAGAAATGGTAACCTTCAATCGAGTAAAAATATATTGGTTTTCTTCTCTTAAATTATAGCATAAATTCAAGCATCGCACATTGTAATCTATAAAAATATATCACATAAATAAATAAACCTTTAAACATGTTGTTATTATTTACATTGTTTTGAAGTTTTATGTAGCACATTACAGCTATATATTAAGCTCTTTGCAGTAAAAATGTTACCACCTTCTTCTTATTGAAATATAATACTTAATTTGTAAACAAACACTCCAATAATTATTGGAGTGTTTTTTTTTACAAATTAAGTATCTTTAGAGTTTGTTAAACATTTCACTTTATAGAACAGAAGTTTATGTACTGCTAGCCTGTATGTTCCAGCAAAGCTGCTTATTGTATAGAAAGAGGGAAGAATCCAATTTGTGGGTCCAAACATGGTAGGTATAATTCTTAATTTTATTAGACAGGCTACTAGAAAGTTCCTAACACTCTTGACGTTTAATCAGTATTTGGAACTGGCCTCTCAAGATGTTAGTGTATATTACCACTTCAAAATTGAACACTTTTTCCACGTCTGCAATCTTCAGGCGCTTTAAATGTGTTCATAACACATCAAGGGTAAATGTATTGCTTTTAAAACTTCTGGTAAAATATCTATAGAAACTCGAAAACTACAGAACTATATTGTTGTTCATATTACTTTTATCATAACTGTTATAAATTTATAGATTTACTATTCTGTTTCTATACTTTAATTAGACATAGATCCATAAACTACTACGCGCCCTAAGGTCCATAATATTTGTTTATAAAATTATTAAGAGTAATATAAATATACTCTATTGTTAATCTATATACATTAAAACGATATACCACTGAATGACAAGTAACAAAATCTCTTTGTATTCATAATTGATTCAAGTAGCTTTTACCTTGGTAAATCCACTATAGACCAGTTCCTTATGTTTCATTGTTACCTCACCTCAAGTTACTCACTTTATCAACTGCTTATTAAGATTTTAAACTTTTCTAAATCCGATATGTTTTTAGTTCTCCTTGAAACAAATGATGTATCTTTTAGCTAATAATAGACTAAATCCAAAGTAAACCGATTAAGACTGGTCATAACGCAGACAATTACAAATGTATGTGAGACTGAACCACTGTAATTGTCTATTATTTTATATTTTTATTTTAATTAAACTAATAACAGGAAAATTTAATATGTATCAACGGTTATGTATTAAGCGAACATAGTATCATATTATTAGTAACATTTCAAATTATTTTTATTCTAACCATTGAAATTATGCGTTGGTTTTTACAGTATTATATAATATAAATGCCATTAATTTACAATTTTGGAATCATAGTATTTTCCTTTATTACTATAATTAATTTTGCTATCCACGTTTATATCACAAATTATTAATTTTAAGTAAAATCAGTTATTTCTATAATTTATTTGTTTTTATAGTAACATATTAAAATGTTCACATGATTAAATCACAGAATTTAAACTTGTAGTCTGGGTACTGATAAATTCTGGTAAGTTTAACAATCTAAAACAACACACAGCCCTCTCGAGTATAATAACTATTTGTAATCACCACTCAGTGGTAAAATTAATCTTCTGCTCGACGTGAATCCCGTCATTATGAATTAATCTGTGGCGTACACTTAACCTTGTTTACAAAGAAGGCCTTGTTTCATAATTGGATTATTAATGTAATTCCGGTGAATCCAGTCATTATGAATTAATTTGTGGCGTACACTTAACCTTGTTTACAAAGAAAACTTTCTTTCATAATCCGATTATTATATACTTCCGATGAATCCAGTCATTATGAATTAATCTGTGGCGTACACTTAACCTGGTTTACAAAGAAGACTTTGTTTCATAATTCGATTATTATGTAATTCCGATGAATCCAGTCATTATGAATTAATCCTGTGGCGTACACTTAACCTTGTTTACAAAGAAGACTTTGTTTCATAATCCGATTATTATATACTTCCGATGAATCCAGTCATTATGAAATTAATCTGTGGCGTACACTTGTGGCGTGACGACCACACGTAATTTAATTTTAAAAGTTCTCGGGTTCTAATTCGGACACGGTGATGGAAACTAGCCCAGGTTGCTGTAATAAAAATTCTCTCCTCGGTTGGCCAAATAAAACAATTTAGTTTTATTGCGAAAACAATTTGAATTTTATTGCATAATTTAGAATCAGTTGAACAATTACAAATTTAGAACGGGAGAGAGAGCGAGAGAGCGATTTCACGCGAGCTTGACGCGTTCAAAACCCTGGCACGACTGCGACTCAGAACAACGAACTCCAGGGAGCAGCGTTGTTCCAGACGCTACCTCAGCAAATTCCTGCCTGTTTACCACCCAGTAACTGCGCAGCTGCTCTGGGTATGGAAAGTTACCAGGCTTACTGCTGACAGACTTTGGACTTACAATTCATGTGCTGAATTAAACTATATATCTTCTCCACCTGCACTGCTTAACCTAATAAGTCTGACTGCATATATTCGTTACTCGTTACTACAATTAGATGTTATGCTGAATAAAAATAAAATATATTACTGATAAATTTAATATTTTAAATTGGCTGATTAAGACCGCATTACGATGTCACCGGTCTGGTCTTAGAACTATATGCTGGGGTCGTCACACTCCCCCCACCTTAAAACCATACTTGTCCGCAAGTATGAGGAACCATCAGCCAGCAGCCAGAAGAAAATTCCTCTAATCTGCAGGGGAGGATCGCTGTCCTATCCTTTAGCAAGAAAATATTAGTATATATTCATTAATTACCATGCCAGCTGTCACTCAGTAGCCTCAACTAAACGAAATTTAAATAAACAATTGAGTTCCCTAAAAAGGCAGAAATTTCTTTTAATTAAAAAAAAGTATGCAAACGCGATACGTAATTCTTTAATTCAATCCGATCGCTCGCTCTCTTCTCAATGATTGAACACAAAAGATTTCAGGGTTTACAACACATATATCATGGTATACTACGATACTAATTTAAGACCAGTCATTAACATCAGATAACCATTATCTCTAATGACCCCAAATACGACTACCTAACCATTTAACACATTTTAAAACAATACGTAGTACAAGGGAAACTAACCAGTGCTTCTAAACTTAATCTAAAATACTTAAACATTTCAAGTTGAACTACAACACAACTACATTCTATTAATCTGGTTGAGCACTCCAGGATAACTATGGTTTGATGGGTTTAATTTTAATAATTAAAAATATTAGTTGATAACATACCACATTTTGCAGAGCCTAATTAATTTAAAATAATTAAAAAGTGGTAGTCCTCTTTGTGAATTTTTAACGCTACTCCCCCATTCCTGGTTAAGCCTCGTGGGTTTTCACTCGGGGCCGGTTTCCTCAGTCACCCCTACTATGGATTATAATGGAGTTATCCTGAGTTGCTTCACTTGTACATCGTCTATAACACAAAACCATTATAATATACACAGCCAACAAGTAGCATGTCATGAATTACATCAAACTTAACTAACAAAATAAATCATTAAGAAACAGATCCTCAAGAATAGTACAAAAATTGTTAACATTTTTAATTGTTCTTATTAAGCTTACTAAGGCATCGACCAAACCATTACAATACTACATTCCATAAGGGCCCTGACAAAAAGACTTAAAAACTAGTGGCTCGACCCAGTTTAGTGGGTGGCCGTTACACTGTAAATGCGAGGGGGGTCTCTGGAAAAGCGGTTCAAAAACCTTTCATCTTTTAAAAAAGTTTGCGTTGACGTTCTTCTGAACATCCAACAACTGGAGGACACATTCCTCACACTTCTCGTCCTTCTTCAGTTTCATGGCAGAAACAACAACAACAAAAACTAAAACTAAAAGGTTCCGCCCCCCACGCTTGGTTTTTAAGGGCATTGTGGACACCAAGGTTTTCACCTCGCTTACCCCTGGAAACAGGGTAGCTCACCGAGACCTTCCTTCTACATTTCATTACATTCTGCTGATGCCTTAGAGCTTAAAATTAACCTAAGCCAAACATATTCATATAGAACTCACAATTCACTTATAAGAAAACTAACAAACAACTTACAACTTTACTACTACATCGGCCAGACTGGAGACGTTACACCGCTTAGTTGGTTGCGGAAGCCAACTAGGCAGTTGCGACAAGTTAGTCTAAGCAATGTACTGTTGAACGCATGGGCATCAAGCCAACAATGGTTACACAGTCCAGAACTTTGGGGTAAAGGTAGGATCAGGGTTAAGGGTATGTTTGGATGGCTGGCAGGTCCTTCCTGTGCCCCATGTGGTTGTCCTCATATGTTTATTTTTACTTACGTTTTGTCAATCGCTTAAAATTTTAGCCAAATATCGAATAATTTGGAAAATTATATCTCCAAGATTATATCTGATTCAGAACACAAGATTAGTTACAACATTCCACAACACTACAATTTTACAAATTAAAACGTTTACATCTAAAAACATGGTTACATCAACAATCACCAATCTAACATAACTACGAGTATATTCCTTAATACATCTTCCAGTGTCTCCTTTAACAACTGTCCCGTGTGCACACATCTCTCGAACACAATTTGACTAGTCAACCACAATTAACACAAATCGATCATTCCTTACTCAAGGCCTTTGAAAGATTATTCTGTCACAGCATTAACACGAATGTCTGGAGCAATCGGTATGGAGTTTGCCAAGCAAAACTTTCTCACCATACCACAGTGAGTTGAGTGACTCACACTTATTCAGAGTATCGTTTACTCACAGTTACAAAGCTTGTATCACGTCCCGCAGTCGCTCGATATTAACAACTTCGACTGCCTCCACGTTCTGTTCAACATCGTTTATCTCTCCAGGGTTCACACCCTCTTGGTCTCCTTCAGGACTGTCTAGTGACGTCAGGCCTCTCACTTTTGCGAAGACCTCGGTCAGAGTGGCCGGAGCGACGCTGTCTGCTACGGTTCCGGCGACTCGACCACCATGCCATCACAGCATATACAAATCTGTAACACATGTACACAAGCATCAGGGTTGACACTAACCAGAAAACTACCAGCAGCTGCCACTTAAGCATCATAAATTCTTCGACCAAACAGAATGTGGACTTCAGATGACGGACTACGTCCTCCGGACGGTACTCCTTAACACCTAATGTGCCCCAGCTGTTCGTTCAGTCCCCTGCAGGACTTCCACAGGGTCCGTTTCGCTGCTCAGCAGCTAAAACAGCTCCTTCTCCTCGCGTTGTTGTAAATTTCTTCCAGACATTTGGAAACGACAATTTCGACTATTGTGAGGTACTAAAAAGTAACAGTGCATATTTTTTTATTATCCTTGGGTCGTCCGCATTCAACGAATTTTATTGTGGGATTTAGTTTTCCCCGAGTCCAACAAAGAATTTAACGGGATTCGTAGATGAAACAAGTTACTGCCTCAGCTTATCGTTGTCCACGACAATGTTCGCCGCTTGACGCGGGTTTGCGGCAAGAACGATAAGATCGCGAGCATGCGCCTCCAACGCAAACGTCCTGTCAGGACGGACCGGGCCACAGCAGAGGGAGCGTAGAGGTCAGTCTACACGAACTCCTATCATCCACGACGATAAGACGTACTGCGGCTACTAGCGCACATGAGATCTTAACCTCACTCCTGCCGTACTTGTTATCGTGAAGTATACGGACGTATCGATTACCTCTTGCTATTTGGTAATATATTACTTCAGATTAACTATACTTAGTCATAATTTAACCTTTTCATTAATATTCTGAATCTTTTTATCTTTTTTTTATATGTTATGTGCCACACACGAAAATTTACCTATAGCGTAATTATTCTTGGTACTTCCTTTTTCCTGTTACTTACTTTCTTACTTCAATACTATGTTCGTTGAAATACGGACCTAAACCTTTTAAATTTTAGGTATTAGTGGGTTTCTATTACTTTACTTTACCTATCTTAACTTAATCTATGTTCCGTCGTCAATACGGACCTAACCTTTAAATTGGTTATTGGTATTAATTGGCGTCTTTACTTTAACTTACTAATCTTCCTTTATCCTATAATATTCGTGTGATACGGGACACTAACCTTTTTAAATATTAGGAATTAGTGGTTTCTTTATTTTACTTGCTAATCTTGCTTACTTAATCTATGGTTCGTTCGCAATACGGACCTAACCTTTTAAATAATGGCTATTGGTATTATTGGCTCTATTACTTTACTTACTATCTTACTTAATCTATGATCGTGTACTACGGACCTAACCTTTAAATTTAAGATTAGTGGTTCTTTACTTTACTTGACAAAACTTACTTAATCTATGTTCGTACGATACGGACCTAACCTTTAAATTGGTTATTGGTTATTGGTATTATTGGTTCTTTACTTTACGTTACTATCTTACTATAATCTATGTTCTTGTAATACGGACCTAACCTTATAAATTTGTAATTAATGGTTTCTTTACTTTACTTACTATCTATGTTTTACTTTTACATACTTTACTTACTTAATACTATGTACGAGCAATACGGACAAAACCTTTAAATTTGTTTATCGGTATTATTGGTTCTATTACTTTATTTACTATCTTACTTAGATCTATGGTCGTGCAATACGGACTCTAACCTTTAAATTGGGTCCATTGGTTCTTTACTTTACTTACGATCTTACTTAACCTATGTACGTGCAATACGGACCTAACAAATAGATTATTGCTCAGGGTTCTATTATTATTTCTCTTACACGTTTCTACTTAATATTTGTAAATACGATACTGACGCAAACATTAAAATATTGTACTTAGTGTTGATATTACTTTTGCTCATACTATTTTACATAGCATACAGTGTGATGCGACTTGAGGAAGCTTTGATTTTGAGTAGAGGATCTAATGGTAGTTACACTTTTGTCTTTTCTTTAATTGATGATAGTAAATAATCTTATTTAACGACGTCATGTTTATTTCAAAATTCTTAATTTTTTCAAAGCCAGTTGGGTAATGAATGATTTACTAAATGCATGAACGTTACCCACCACCTTAGGAATAGCCATAAAATCTGAACCCAACTGACATACATAATCCATAAGAATAAAATTTAGACCCCTTGATCGAATCCCCGCTTGATATGGCTCATCTAGGGAATGCGATAACGTTGTCATTCATTAAAAACAGTAAATGGTTGTGTTGAAGAAAATACACGTCACATTTTGGCGCCCGAACAGGGATGGATATTCGTAACAGACTCGACTAATTGTTTTACATTATAGTATTCGTCCACAAAAAATAACCGATAAAACTAAATATCTAGACTCCTATACTATTTACACATACCGTATCTACATTGATACAATCAATGTTTCCATTGAGCTTTCTCTGAAACTGGAGGCTCTTAATTCTCGTTTTTTAACTTCAAATAAACTGCCTACTTGGTCGTCTCGAAAACTACTCGACCCTAAGAGTGAGGATAATAGCTCACACCTCAAAGAGCTGGAACATTTAACTACAGATGTTTCACATGTTACTTAGCCCGAAAAAAGTTGGATGGATTAATAATCTGAAGAACCTTGAGTTGATTGAAGAAATGTCAAAATATGGGTTACCAATTGAGGTAAATAGTGAAGATCTACGCTCGACGTTTTTTTGACTTACTTAAGGACCCAAATATTCGTTCGAACTCCCACTACCTATACAAAAAGTTTAGATAATACACTCTTAAGTGCTGAAAATACTGGAATTCAGGGTACTCTCAACTATGTCCTGCTGATCTCTAACTCTTAATACCAGAATGAAAAAGATTCCTCCCAACTTGAACTTAGCCAGTCTTCGAGAAATCTTGGGTCTTTCACCGAGCGCTATTGCAGAAACGGAGTAAAAAGAGTTTTAGTTAATTTAAAAAAATAAGTCTTCATGTCCGAGAACCAATCCTATTCCGCAAGAACCATTACAACCGGCAAGTTAAATCCATATACACTTTTAAATTCCTAATAACGGCCGTTTAATTACATAGCTCCCCGCGATCCTATATTTACCACTACGTAACCAATAGATAGCGGAGTTCAAAGTAAACGATATTTTCGGGATAATGCCCCTTTAGCGCTAAAAATTTGGTCCACATAATGCAAAAACGCCAGAAAATGGAATCTGCAAATTATGAAGGAAATGGAGATCACAGTTCCTTTCTTAAGTCGACTTAACGAGTTAATGGCATGATACGATATATCCAAGGGAAAAATCTTAAGGATGCTCTTCCCGAACTATTACGAGGAAAAGCCCTGTTGTGGTTTAGAAACCATAGAGAATTTTGTGGAATAGTATAGAGGATTTTCAGACTTCGTTTGAGATGCAAATACTTACCCCCAGGTTTACCGACGCAATCTTGAGGATGAAATCCGCCAGCGTACACAAGGAGAGGCTGAAGCCATTTCGTAGCTTTAAATTGTACGCCATAACCACACTAATTCGATAACGAAGAGGAGGATATAAACTAGAAGAAAAACTCGATCGTATTTATTAGCAATATGAGACCAGAATAATAAACTAATTATGAGGAAGAGGGAATGTAAATTCTATACAGGATATGATCAAAGTAGCCGAATATTACGAAAGCTACGAAAGAGAGCGTCTTCTTTACAAACCTCCACCTAACCCTGCACAAACACTGGTCCCCGATAAACTGCGTACTATTCCACAAAAAATAATCAGGAAGGAATGAAACATCCGCCATTATAACCCCTCTCCCAGGATATGGGACAGATAATGGAAATCGTGGACACAACCAACAATTAAGGCAGTCGGTTAGACCCAATTTGAATTTCACAACGGTGCAATATTCACAAGCGGCTAGTTTACAAAACGATCAGAAACAGTACAGGCTCGGCGAGGTTAAAGTCAAATTCAGGTCCATGACCTACAGTGAACCGCTCCCTACCGAGGTATATCCCGTAGATAGGACTGTTTCCAATTTGTCTGGAACTGGCGAAGAAAACTGGACACAGATTCAGTGAGTGTACTAAACCTAATAAGCTCCCGATGCTATAGACTGCAAAAACGATATGGATCAAACAACGGATTTCCAGATGATATTCGAGGGAAACGCCTTGTGGATCCCAGACCAAGGGCGTCAGCTGAGATCCCGAAAATCATTGCCCAACACGAACCCACCAACGGGGAACAATCTCCTGTGCCGAAGAATAAACACATTACTCGGGTATGATTTCAGACACGTGGGAATCTACGTGTATTGTCGACCATATATAACATGGTTAACATTCATGGAAAAACATATTAGAGGCTCTGATAGATACTGGTGCTAAGGTTAGCATAGTAGGCTAAGATTTTATAGAATCATTTTAAAATATCAATTCTATAAACCCCAAAAATACAAACAAAACTTTGCAAATGGCCAATGGTTTTTAAAGCCTATGTAAAACAACTCGTATTTGGTTAACTTGGAGGTTAACGAATCCCATAATTGAGGGCAAAACTCTTGTATGTTCCAAAACCTTACTTCGTCGTTAGTATTGGGGATGGATATAATAAAGGAGTTAAATTTAGTTTATATAAACACACCCCGACACCGTCTTCAAGAAACGTGAAACGCTAAATTACTTTCAAAGATAGCAATAACAACTTAAACAAAAAATTTGAGGGCAGATGAAACATAAACGGTTTAGATTTAGTTATACATAAGGAATCATACAAGGAATCTTTTTTACATCTTCTCTGGCTATAACTACAAATCAAATAGACTGTCGAATTTCCCTCAACTCAGCCTGAAACGCCCGAGCTCACTCAGTATGCTTCCCCGAAGGTCGTCAGACTGTAGTGACGGCATAGGACCCGATGCTTGAAGAGCCCACAAAGAATGCCACTGACAATAATTATGAGGGAAACGAATCCCTCGGTTACCTTATCAAATCTACCTGATAGTGAAGTTAAAAACGCAGTATCTACCTCCAATAGAACTGAGTGTCTTTCCGTGCCATGAAATGGATAAACCTGAAGAAGGAAAGTTTTCCAACGCCAAACACATCGCATCAAGATGTTAACAACCGAAAAAAAAGAAGCCGCCGCCCCGAGGATGGAACTTTGAGAAGGTAAATAAATGCGATGTGACGTTGTGTCCGAAAGCATCTTCTCCATGCCTTTCGATCATGGAAGATTCAGAATGGGTAGACAACGAACTAGAAATGGATTAAATTTCCAAGAAACGTCACCTAAGACAAACTTAAATTCCAGCAACCAATTGGCATTACCAACAATTCGAGACACCTCCACAACTATAACCCGAAACCACCGCAACCGGTAGAAAACTGAAGCCCCAGAAGAAAAATAAAGCAACGTCCTGGATTGCTCGTTGAAAACGGTTCAAGAAACGCGCAAGGCTGCTTCAAACAAACAAAAAAGAATATCGTTCCAAAAAGGATTCGGGTATCTCAATCTGGACGGCAACTTTTGTCCAGACATAATGATTGGTGCGAAAGTTTGCCACGGGCGGGGGGGGGGGGGGGGGGGGGGGGGTTGAAGTTTCGGCGCTTGAATATGGGTTATTCCAATACTAGTATATTTTAAGCCACCCCCAAAGAAGGAAAATGGTTTTTTTTTTTTTTATGTTTTTATAAACCCGAAGAATTAAAATTTAGTTTTTATTTCGTTCAAGGGCAACGGAACTTTCTGCAGGTTGAAGTGTGTCCCTTTATCAATTTGAAAACAGTTTATTTTTTTCTTAAGTTTTAACAAGATTATTATAAAAGGTTAGCTCAATTTTAAGTTTCCGTTTTCATGTTTTTCATTTCAAATTTATTACTACATTTATATACATGTATCAACAAATGGTTGTTCTTTTTGAGGTGTTCTTTTTATTGTTTTATACCAATAGTTGTATTATAAAATTTAGTACACAATTTTGTGGGTTCAGAAGCAAAAGAACGTTAGTTGGTTTATATTTTTTAAGTAAATAATTCCTTTGTTTAAATTAGTTTCTTCTAGATCTTACTACTGATAGTTTTAAACACATTTAAAATAGAAATTTTTTTGTAGAATTTTAACTAAGAAAATGAATTTAAAATTTTGTTCGCTTTGTTCTCTTCCCGAAAAGACAGAAGGGGGTGTGAAGGTTACTAAAAAGTACAGTGGCATTTTTTTATTATCTTGGGGTTCGTTACCATGTCAAGATTTATTGTGGACTTAGATTATTCCCGTCAACAAAGATTAACAGATCGAGAGGAAACAAGTACGCCTCAGCTATCGTGCCACGACATGTTCGCCGCTGATCGGGTTGCGGCAAGAACGATAAGGTCCGCGCATGCGTCTCCAACGCAAACTCGTCAGAACGACCGGCCAGCAGATGAGCGAGAGGTCAGTCTAACACAAATCCTATCATGACGATAAGACTAACTGGCGCACTGAGATCTTAAGCCTTCACACCCTGCCGACTTGTTCCGTGAGATACGGACTGTATCGATTACCTCTTGCTATTGGTAATATAATACTTATCAATTACAATACTTATCATAATTAACCATACATTAGATATTCTGTATCTTTTTTATAATGTTGTGCCACACGAAATTTACCTATAGCGTACATTATTCTTGGTATTCTTTTCCTTTACTTACTTTCTTACTTAATCTATGTATCGTGAAATACGTGACCTAACCTTAAATTTAGGATTAGTGTTTCTTTACTTTTACTTACTATCTTAACTTAATCTATGTTCGTGAATATACGGACCTAACGCATTTAAATTTGGTTATTGGTATTATTGGCTCTTTACTTTACTTACTATCTATCCTTAATCTATTGTTCGAGTGATACGGACCTAACCTTTAAATTATACGGATTATGGGTTCTTTATTTTACTTGCAATCTTAATTTATTCTAAGTTCGTCGCAATACGGACCTAACCTTTAAATTGGCTATTGGTTATTGGTATTATAGGCTCTTTACTTTACATAACTATCATACTTAATCAATGGTTCTTGTAATACTGGACCTAACTTTTAAATTTTGGTATTTATTGGTTCTTTACTATTACTTCACTATCATACTTAATCTATGTTTCGTGCAAAACGGACCTAACCTTTAAATTGTTTTATATCGGTATTATTGGGGTTCTTTACTTTTATTTACTATCTTACTTAATCTATGTTCGTGCAATACGGACCTAACCTTTAAATTTGGTTTATTGGTTCTTTACTTTACTTACGAACATACTTATCCTAAGTACGTGCAAATACGGACCTAACAACTAGATTATTGCTCTGGGTATATTATTATTTCTCTTATACACTTTTCTTTACATAATATTTTTTAATACGATACTGACCAAACATTATATATTTTGTCTTTAGTGTTTGATATTACTTATGAACATACTATTTACATAGCATACAGTGGTGTTGCGATTTGAAGGTAGCTTTGATTTAGATAGAGATCTAGTTAGTATACACTTTTGTCTTTTCATTAATTGATGCATAGTAAATATCTTATTTAACGACGGCTCATTTTTATTCAAAATCTTAATTTTTTCAAGGCCATTTGGTTAATGATGAATTTAACTAAATGCTTGAACGTTACCACCACCTTAGGAGATAGCAAATATATCTGAACCCAACTGACATACATAAACCAAAGAATAAAATTTAGACACCCTGGAGTCGAATCCCCGCTTGATTGGGCTCATCTAGGGTATGTCGTAACGTGTCATTCATAACAGTAAAACTTGTTGTGTTTGAGAAAAGACACGTCACAACTTATCTGTTCTTGAGAACACAGAGCTGCCGTGAATACTGGCAGGCACCTTGAAATTCTTCAGAGGCAACATCACACATATCAATACCTCTAAATTCACCGACCCCCCTTCACTACCGCGGAAGTTATATTCAGGTTCCCGTCACTAGTTATACAGATTTCAAAGTCAAACTGTGCTCCTCTGAAGGCACTGTATATCCATCGGCATGTGAGTTTTGACAAGTATCTCGGGGACCTTAATCCCGATATTAATTTGTCTACCACAGATCCTCACTTTTGCTCGTAATGAAATATCT
>NW_025783727.1:0-27457 GCF_021130785.1 Homalodisca vitripennis
CATAGGGATTGATTATGTTAATTTAGGGTGCTATCTTTTGAATTAACCATAATAGGTTAACTATGTGTACACAAGTAAATTATTAATAAAAACAAATTACTGTTGTTTGACGAGGGGTAATAAACAATGGGACATAATGTTTAACAAGCAGCTGCATTATCCCAACCGAGATGGAAAATAAAACTACTTGATATTGAACATATAACCAATTCTTTGACATCATCCTCTTATTTTAGGTCGGTTTTCTTCTGGAAATTAAGAGCTTTAGTCTTTTTTACACTGTGGACGTTAAAATGGTACCCTACACGGATGGTATACCAAGTGTGTTACCATATGGATGCTGGATGGAGTACCAAATTTGCATTATCTGTATTTTTATGACCTCCTCAATTCAGAGGCTTATATGTTAGATTAAAATAATGAACTACTACCCCCTCTTGTGGATGAAGAGAAACAATGTTGGCCTACGGTTCTTTTTGGCTGCACGGTTTCTGGAGTTTCTAACATAAGGTACATCCTTTCGAATTTCAAAACATACCTATAGCAATGAAGGAGGAGGAGCTCATTCTTATTGGAATATAATTTTTCTATTATTTCACAAAAGAAAACTCACAATTATCCAATAATTAGTGTGTATTTTTCACGAGGGCCTTTCGACATCGAAGATGCCATCATCAGGTGTGAATCAACAATTTAAAAACAAATATCAGCTGAGTAAAACTATCAAACATTTATATGGTTAAAATTAAAATAAAATGAAATAAAATATTAGTATATTGTATAACATGTTAAACATGGAAACATAAATGTTCTAATCTTACCAAAAAGTTCAAAAAACTTCAAGAAAATAAAGAGTTCAACTGAATGCGTTCAGCATAATGCATCTTCAGACAAGATTCTAGTTCAAAACTTATCATCTGAGGCATTCACAAATGATGGAAATGAAAACTTCTAGAAAAAGGTATTTAAATACAACCTACCATCTAAAAACTTACAAAGAGGATCTTTTTGTTAATGTTGAAACCAGCATAAAATATCTGAACAATGACGGATAATAAAAGTGCAATTAGATCAGAACTCTCCCAAATTTTGTCAAATCATAAAATTTTTCCAAGACTTGTAATGAGCAAAAAAAGGCGAACTTTTGGAACATAAAATAATTAAAAAATTTAAAGGAAAAAAGAAGAACGTTTTCTATCTCAAAGCTGACAAAAGTAATACTGTAGTCATTATGAATAAAACAGATTATTACAGTCGAGCTTCAAGATATGCTCTTCAGAAGGTCCTTACGTTAAAACCACTAAAAAATCCTCTGAATAAAATTTCATTTGAATCGATGGTTACAACTTTAAAAAGAATGCCAATTGCTTATGAACCAAACAAAGTATTATGCAAAAGGACTAACAGTTTCAAATCCATGTTTACCACGTTTTATATTGCTTACCTAAGATCCATAAAGCCAGGGGAACAAAATGAGACCAATAGTATCATGTATAAACACTCTCCCACATACTTAATTTATCTAAATGGTTAGTTCAACGATTTGGAAAAAATTTTCACAAGCCTCCAAGTCTTACTGTTAAAGACAGAAATCAGTTTTATCGACATGACTAAAATTCTATTAAAATTACCAGTGAAGGAATATTTAGTTTCATTTGACGTTATTTCTTTGTATCCCAATGTCCCTATGAAAAAATTGCACGTTTAAAATTACATGTTTAGTATAGTAAAATCAATGGGCTATAGTGAGCCTACAGAATGTCGTGATATGGCTTTTAGAAAAAATTAGATTGAGAGCTAATCTTGTTCAAATGCAAACAGTTGAAGAGGGATATTTATTATATTTTTTTTATTACAGCCTTATTTTAAACTAACTTTGGTCATATTTCAAACAATCACTCCCAACAATTTGTACGCACTAAATTCACAGTAGTGGGAGGAAAACTCACGTTAGTTAAACAGTTGGCTTAGTGGTTTAACTATTACTGGCAAAAACACAGTGTAGTAGTGTTAGAATAGAAAGATTCAAAAAGGGCTTACTCTGAATTAACTGCAATGAAAGAATGGTTAGACCAGCGTAAGTATTTCTACTTCAAAAAATGTACCCATAACATTATTTAGGCTTTCATAGACAACAGTAAAATGGATTCAAGGATATGGGACATTCTTGCGAATTACAATTCGAGATTTACTTATTACCAAGCTTACTAACGAACCAGAATAACTTTAAGACCTCGAAGCAAACGAAAATTCTATATTAGTTGAATTTAAAACTGCTATAGGTATTTTTTTTTTTTTCTATTATTTCACACAAAAGAAAACTCACAATTATCCAATAATTTAGTGTAATTTTTCACGAGGCCTTTCGACATCGAAGATGCCATCATCAGGTGTGAATCAAACAATTTAAAAAACAAATATCAGCTGAGTAAAACTATTCAACATTTATATGGTTAAAAATTAAAATAAAATGAAATAAATATTAGTATATGTATAAAAGTTTGGGTCAAAAAGAGAATTTAGTTATATTTTAAGGAATGGTGAATTTTGAATCGGTCCAAAATCCATTGTTAAAAATTGTATCTTTGTGTTTTGTTATGTACAATGTTTCATATGCGTCGAGTTCTTCTTGGTTTGTGGACTTCTTTTATTTTTAATAATGTAAAGTTTTTAAATGTGTGGTTTGTTTCAAAAGCATGTTTGGCGATAGCAGATTTATCAGTTTGTCCATATTTATAATATCTTTCGTGTTTCTTTAAATCTTTTTTTAATAGTTCTTTTTGTTTGGCCAATAATTATAAATTTTATCACAATCTTCACAGTTAATTTTGTAAATGCCACTTTTTATTTTCATCTAAAATTTTATCTTTAGGATTTCCAATTAGGTTATTTATCTTATATGGTGTGTAAAATGTTATGTTTATGTCTTGATGTTTTCTAAATACTTTTTTAATTTCTTTTATAAAATGGACCATAACTCATGGATTGCCAGTTTCGTTTTTCTTTTTGTTCACTTTTTAAGTTGTCTTCGATGTTTTTTGATAAATTTCTTCTTTTGTTTCTTTAATAAACTGTCAATTAATTTAGTTGAGTATCCATTGAAAGCTGCTAATACTTTTTATGTTTTATTATTTCCTTCATGTATTCATCGTGTTTTTAAATGTTGGTGTTGTAAGTAATCTATTAATCATTGTGTGGAAAGCAGCTCTTTTTTGGGAGGGTGGATGGTTCGAATCGGTGTGGTATGTATCTGTTTGTTGCAAGTGGGTTTTCTGTAAATGTCATATTCTATGTCGCCATTATTCCTTTTCACTAATACATCTAAAAATGGCAATGATGAATTAGTTTCAATTTCACAAGTAAATTTAATAGTCCGGATAATAAAGTGTATTTAGTTGATTAATAAAATTTTGAAAGGTCTTGGTTTTTGTTAATAATATGGCGAAAATGTCATCAACATAACGCAAACCACACTCTGGGGAAATAAGTCATATATTTTGTTTTCGCGTTTAATTCAAATTTTGCTAGGAAAATGTTTGCAATAGAGCATGGATAAAGGGTTCCCCATTGCTGTTCCTTTCAATTTTGTTGATTAGAACTGATTTTCGAATTGAAAAGTGGTTTGAGACATGCATAAATCAGTTAACATTATGTATTCCCTTAATTTCGTCTTGTGTTAAATCTATTGATATTAACCATTCCTTGGATAATACAATGATATATTATATATCATATATAATATTATATATATATGTATATTATATATAATATATATATATATATATATATATATATATTTATATATATATATATAGCACTAGTCTGTTAGTATTTATATCATTCAATGACTTACAAAATTTTTATTTTAGATTGGATATTGTTTATTTCTTGCTAGTATAACACTTCGGCACCAAATATATATTAGAATAATTTATTAATGGGTGAACTCTAAAACCCTTTTTTGAAAATTAATTTTATGATTTCATACACGTGTTTCCGTATAAACCTATCTTCAGTGTGTACATTAACCTCTAACTATAAAATAAATTAAAAAAGGGTTTTAGTTCACCATTAATTATTCTAACATAAAAAATAACCCTATAATGTGGAGTAATAACGTAATATATATATATATATATATATATATATATATATTATATATATATAAATATATATATATATAAGCTATACAATTTTAAAAATCTTTATACTATATATACAATATAAGTAGATATGAATGTAAGGGTTCTAGACCACTTTTGGGACAGACAGAAAATCAAGGGAAAATACTGTTTTAAAGGACAATAAACGAATCTGTAAAATCAAACGGTAAGGGGTTCTAGACCACTTTTGGGACAGTCAGAAAATCAATGTAAAATACTGTCCATTGAACCATAAACAAATCTAAGAAACCACGAATGGAAAATAACCGAATCTATAGCTGTTTTACTGTTCATTGTAGGCTTCTAATTTCTTAAGCTGTTTTAATGAAAAAATCCAGAAATCTTCGAAATCTTTATTCCACGAAGTTAATTGTAACACAGTCTTTATCTTTAATAGTCTTTTTTCCAGTAACAACCAAGTGTAATTTTTCATTTTTGTTCAATTCTTTAATCTTTTTTTCATCCAAAACAGTCAAAAATCTGTTCGGTAAGTGTACTTTATAATCTTCCAACTCGGCAATTATTGTAAACCCGAATTTATCTTTCATTTTCTCCAGATTCAAAATTTTGTATTTCTTATTATTTTCTTCTAATTCCATTAATTTCTTATATTCTTTGATCTTTAAATCACCAACCTCATTTAATTCTTTTAGTAGTTCCATTTAAATAAGACAAATTTCTTAAACTAAGGTTTGTAGGAGGTAATTTAAATTCTATAATACTATTTTTTTTCAATAATTTTTAAGTCTTAGTTTACACATTTTTTAAATAATAAATAGAAGAATCTATCACTGTTTCACCAGAAATTGTGCTGATTTCTGTCAAATTCAAGTAAAAATCATTAATTTTTTTAAATTCTAAAAAATATTGAAAAAATAGTATTATAGAATTTAAATTACCTCCTACAAACCTTAGTTAAGAAATTTTCCCCTATTTAAATGGAGGGGTGAAAAAGTAACATGTCCGTTTTGCAAAAAAGAAATTTTAAGAAGAAACTTCGATCGACATTACAACTCAAAGATTCACTTAAAGAACAAAGACATTTACTACAAGGAATTGAATCATTTAAGACAATGGGCCAAAGAAAATCAAATTGTCGATCACGAAAAGATGTTCAATATTGAACAATTACGAGAATTTAAAGAGAAATTTCAAAGTTGAAAAGAAAAATCTCAATCTATTTAATGATGAAAAAATTAATTCAATCGCTGAAAAATTTGTCCATTGAAACAAACGATAAAACAAAAGTCTGAAATGATCGAAGAAATTGATAAACACAAATCTGAAAATATCATTGATGTAGAAGTTTTTATCGTCTATTACACGGTCTTTTCAAGCAATACATTTTAACGAATTTAAACGATAATTTCATGTCAATTTACAAATATCTTTCTATTTTGCGCCCGGAAATTAAAAGTTTAATCGAAAAATTTCAAGAAACTGTGAAAAACAGTAAAGGATATATCTCTTTGGAATGCGAATACGAAAGAAAGAACTTTAGTGAACGGTGAAACACAAACTTGTCCAATGTACTTTACTATAAAAGCAGACGAAATCTTTGACATAAACGACTTTATTTCTAAACAATTTAATAAATTAACACATCGAGAACAGACAAATCATCCAAATCGAGGTTCTGGATGGACATTAAAAACGTTGTAAACAACTGATTTTTGAGCCTTAATAAACATGAATTTATGAACGCAGGATCATATATATCGATTTTACCAAAGAAAATCAAAGATAAGAAAGCTTGTATAAATATCAAAAATAAAGATGATTATTGCTTTATTTATTCTATCCGATGTGCTATTGAAAAACCAGAAACTCATGTAGACAGAGCAAAACAATATGAAAAATTTGTAAATGACGAGATATTTTCTGGGTTCGACTATCCTATGTCTTTAAAAGATATACAATTATTTGAAAAAACGAAGCAGTAAAGCAAAGTATAATTATCCGAAAATGTCTGTAAATGTCTATAGTTTTGATGAAAAACTCAATATTGTTCCGTTGCAAATTTCAGAAATTTATGATGCCGAGTTAGAAAATCGATTTATTGTATGTTAAACAAGATGACAAATCTCATTATGTTTTGATAACAGATTTTAAACCAAACTTGTATTTTCTTTCTCAGTTATCTAAGTGTAAAAATAAAAAATTTCTTTGTAGAAGATGTTTAAGCCATTTCTAACAAATCTGGAGATTTAACAGACCATTTAGAAATTTGTAAAAATCACGAAGTTTGTAAGCCAATTATGCCGTTTCCAGGTCAAAAAAAACAACATTTACTAATTATCAAAAGAAGTTTAGCCATCCGTACGTAATTTAATATGGACTTTGAAAGCATATTAGAGAAGATTCCCACATGCAAAAACAATCCGCAAAAATCGATCACAACCAAGATTCAGAAGCACATTCCATATGGTTTTACTCTATACTTAGTGTCTAATGTGACCAATCGTATGTACAAGCCGATATGTTATCGAGCCAAAAATGAAAGAAGATTTGCCGAATGTTCCTGCAAAATTGTTTGAAGAACTTAATAAATTATCGAAATACATAGCTAAAAAGTATAATTCTAAGAATAAAATACCTATGAAATTGACCGAAGAAGAAGAAATTGCATATCAAAATTTCAAATCTTTGCCATATTTGTGAATGTGAGGGTTTTGATAATCAAACAAGAAAAAAAGTACGAGATCATTGTCATTTAACAGGTAAATTTTAGAGGTTCAGCTCATTTATCTTGTAACTTGAATCTCAAATTTCCTCAGAATATTCCAGTTTTCTGTCACAATATGTCATGTTACGACACTCATTTGTACATAAAAGAGTTGGCGAAACAATATGGAAACGTTGATTTGATCGCAAACACCGATGAAAAAATACATAAATTATTCAGTAAATTCAGGATATGGGTATGAATTTGAAGATGATAAAACCAAGAAAGTTCATCAAGTTTTCTTTCGTAGACACGTTCAGATTTATGGCATCGTCTATTGAAAAAGTTAGCTAAAAACCTCAAAAAAGATGATTTCAAACATACAAATCATTTTATACAAGATGGTCTGAACGCAATTCTAGATAGACAACCAAATGACGAAGAAGAAATCTTTAAAATTCTATCTGGAAAAGGAATATTTCCCTATGAATTTATCGACAGTATTGAAAAACTTGATTACACAGAAGAATTGAGAATTCAAGATTTCTATTCACTTTTGACAGATGAGAGCATATCTGAGAAAGATTTTCAACACTACTTAAATGTATGGAACAAATTAAAAGTAAAAAATCTAGGAAATTACTCCGATCTCTATAACATTCAAGATGTTCTATTGCTCGCTGATATCTTTGAAAATTTCAGAAACATTTGCCTAAATTGCTATAAACTTGATCCAGCACACTATCTAACAGCTCCCAGTCTTGCATGGGATGCTATGTTAAAATTAACGAATATAGAATTACAATTAATTAGTGATTATAATATGTATTTGATGATCGAAAAAGGTATTCGCGGAGGCATTTCTCAGTGTATTAAACGATATGTGAAAGCAAATAACAAATATTTAAAAGATTTTGATAAAGACAAAGCCCGAAAAACTATTTGTTATACGTTGATGCTAATAACCTTTATGGGTATGGCCTAATGCAAAAATTTACCATATAACGAAATCAAGTGGATGGATCCCAAAAACTTACACAACTGCAGAATGGAAAGAAACAATTTTGGAACTCACTGGCGACGAAGATTATGGCTATATTCTCGAAGTCGATCTAGAATATCCGAAGAATTTACATGAAAATCATAAAGATTTGCCTCTTGCTCCAGAACATTATAACAACAAACTTTGCACAACTCTACTGGATAAAACTGAATATGTTGTTCATTCGAGAAATTTGAAATTCTATCTGGAACAAGGAATGGGTGTTAAAACATGTGAATAGAGTTATTGCATTCGATCAGAAGCCTTTTATGAAAGATTACATTGATTTTAATACTAGTATGAGAACCAAAGCTACAAGCGACTTTGAGAAAGATTTTTACAAGCTGATGAACAACTCTGTTTTTGGAAAAATCTATGGAAAATGTGAGAAACAGATGTGAATATTAGATTAGGAAATGAAGAATTTTCAATGAAACAAGCTAAGAAAACAAATTTCAAATGCTTTAACATCTTTGACGACAACTGTATAGCGAGTCACATGTACAAACAAAAGGTTAAATTTAACAAACCGATTTACATAGGTTTTTCAGTTCTTGACCTTTCAAAATTGTTAATGTACGAGTTTTATTACAACAAATTAAAGAAGTTTTGATCCAGATTTGAATCTGTGTTACATGGATACAGACAGTTATTTTCTAGAATTGAAACGAGATCCTTTTAAAAATTATTAAAGAAAATATAGATGACTTTGATACGAGCGATTATCCAAAAGATCATGAATGTTTCACTACTAAAAATAAGAAGGTAATAGGGAAATTCAAAGACGAACTAAATAGCGAGATATTAGAAGAATTTTGTGGTTTAAGATCAAAGATGTACTCGTACAAATATCTAGACAAAAATCCAGTTAGGTGTAAAGGAATTAAGAGAAGCGTTGTAAATAAAACAATAAATATCGAAAACTTGAAGAGATGTTTGTTCGAAGATAAAGAAGGAATTTAGGGAGATGACTGTAATAAAAAGCTATAAACATGATTTGTATACCATCACCATAAACAAGCTGGCACTGAACGCTAAAGAATGATAAGAGAATCGTTTCTAGAAAATAAGATCGATACAGTACCTTATGGCTATAAAAATGAAGCAAAATCTGATATATTAGATGAGTTAAATAAACTTGGAAACTTTGACATGTAAATGGAAGATGATTTGATTCACTGCCACAAATGCAAGAAAAAAACGAAAAAATATAGATTCTAAAATCGTTCAAACTCAAAACGGATTGTATAGAATTGCAGCAAAATGTTCAAAATGTAAGACAAATAAGAGTAAATTTATAAAGAATCCAAATGAAAAACAAGTAAAGAAAGAATCTAAGACTAAAGATGAGATAGAGATTGAAGCTCGAGAAATTCATGCACCAGTACGAAAAAAGTTTAAAAAGAGAAAAATTATAACATTAGGAATTGACGATTTATGGGCAGCAGATTTTAGTTATAATGTCTAACTATTCAGATCAAAATGATGGATTTAAGTATATGTTAAATGTTATTGATACTTTCTCAAAATATGCTTGGTCAAGAGCTATCAAAAGAAAAAACGGCAAGGATATTTCAAAAGCTTTCGAAGATATAGTAAAAGATGCCATAAGGATCAATCACAAACCTCCTAACCTACTTCATACAGATAAGGGTTTAGAGTTTAAAAATAAAGAATTTAACGATGTTTTGAGGAAATACAACATTAAAGATTTATCATACTGAAAACGAAGAGAAATCAAGTATTGTAGAGAGATATAACAGAACTCAAAATGAGAGAATGAAAGTAATTTTTGAGATTAATAAAAACTTTAAATGGATCGATATTCTTCAAAAAATCGTAAACAATTATAACGATACAGTTCACAGCACAATCAAAATGAAACCGAAAGACGTAGATAAGGATGCAGAAAAGGAGTTATTAGAGACCGTTTTCAAGTATGTTCCACCTGAAATTCACACGAAAACTAAATTTAAAGTCAATGATCATGTAAGAATTGTTAGTAAAAAACAAACATTTTCGAACAAATATAAGAACAATTTGGTCAAGAGAAATCTTTGTGATTTATCAAATTAATAACAACAGATCCTGTAACTTTAATAGTATAAAAGATTTAAATAATGAAGAAATAACCGGAAAGTTTTATGAATATGAATTGAGAAAGTCAAAGATTTTTTCTATATAAATGGAGGCCCAAAAGAAATGTTCAATGTGCAAAGAATTAAAAGGTTTTGAAGAATTTTTATAAAGATAAGAGTAGAAAAGATGGAATTATTTATAATTGTAAAGATTGTTATAGGAAGTATCATAAAGAACTGTATGATAAAATAGAAAAATTAACTTTGGAAGAGAAAGAATGTCTTAAATGTAAAGAAACTAAAAAAATTTCAGAGTTTAATAGTGATCACTATAGTAGAGATAAGAAAGACTCCTATTGTAAAGATTGTGTAAAGAAGAATCACCATAGATTATATTATGAAGATACTCAATGTGAATGTGGAAGAACTATAAAATGGTTAAATAATTATCAAAAACATTTACAAACAAAATATCATAATTCAAGAGTTTAACATTTTCATCGTGTAATAATTTGTTCTATATAAATGGAGTCTCAAAAGAAATGTACAAAGTGTCAAGAAGAGAATAGAAAAGACTGTTATTGTAAGGAATTATATGATAAAATGGACAAATTAACTTTAGAAGAGAAAAAGTGTTACTTTTGTAAAGAAATTAAAAATATTTCTGAATTTAATAACTGGCAGTATAGTAAAGATAGAAAAAGATGCTTTTTGCAAAGATTGTGCTAAAAAAATTTTCAGCGAAAGTTATAAAAACGAAATGCCTTGTGAATATGAAAAAAAGATTTTACAATGGTTACCTAGTTTATGCTAAACATTTACAAACAAAATATAGATAAATCGAGAGTTTTTAGTAAAATTTAGAAACATTTTCATCGTGTAAATTTAGATATTCTATAAATCAGTCGAGATTCTGCCATATTTGTAGTAAAATGATTTTCCGTTGTATAAAAATATTCAAAGATTCTTTCATTTTGGTTGTAGAGATTTATACTATTTGGATCTCCTTGTCTTAAATAAAATTTCCATTTCTGGGTAATCAATTTCAAGTTCTTTCAATCTTCTCGGTATTTCTCTCTTTTGAGCTCTGATAACGTAATAAGGATATTCCCACATGTGATTCTTCTTAATTAATACAAAAACATGGTGTTTTTTCTTAGCAAAATCTTTACAAACAAGGTCTGGTTTCATTAAGTCAATTTTTTAACACTTTGTTTTGCGATTATTTCCGTTTTTATTTCATCTTTAATTTGCAAGTGTTTAACTTCGTCCTCTAAATATTTAATCTTGTTTTTCAAGTTTGTACACACCAAATTTACGAATACTTGGTAAAACTTCTTCTAAAACCCAATCTTGAAACATTTCTGCTATTTTCATTTTAGATTTCAAGATTAAAGAATATTATGCCTGCTTCATTGATGAAAACAGTGTTTTTTTGAAAGTTTTGAAGGCGGGGGCGAATCACCCCTACCTTCAGAATGTATGTTTTCGAAGCTTTTTTTTATATTTTTCTTTGACATGTTCTTTAATTGCTTTCTTCGTATCTTTATATTCTAACACCTCTGCAACATCTTTCGCCTTAAACCAAAATTCATTATTTTTCGTCAACAAATGTTAAAATTTCTTTATTATTGAATTTGAGTAGATTCACAACTGACTCCATTTAGATAGAAAAAAAATTTAACTAGTAATTTTTATTTTGAGAATAAAGCCCAGATTCATTAACGAAAACAGTGTTATTTTGGAAGTTTGAAGGTAAGCTATTTATAGCCCCCCTTATATTTAGATTAAAATAGAAGTTTTTATCATCTTCGTCAACGTTTATTCTGATCGTTTGCATAGTATTTTCATATTCTAGAATTTTTGCTACGTCTTTAGCCTTAAACCAGATCACATTGTTTTTCGTCAACAATCGTAAAGATATGTTTGTTATTGAATTTTAGTTGATTATTAAGTAGGTCTACAACTGACTCCATTTAGATAGAAATAAAATTTAACAAGCAATTTTTATTTTGAGTATAAAGTCCTGATTCATTGATGAAAACAGGGTCAGGATGAAGATTTTGAAAGAGTCGCGATTCGATACCCTTGTCAGAATCTATGTTTTCAAAGCTTTTTTTGTATTTTTTCTTTAACATTGTCTTTATTCGTATTTTTTGTGAATATTTGTGAGGTGGCCCTCGAGGGCTACCTTATCTTTTAGATAAAAGTATTGGTATTTATCATCATTATCAACTCGTTTTGAAAGTTTGAATGTAAGAAAGATTCGTTCCCCCCTTGATTCATCATTCTTTCGACAATCTTAAATATATTGTTGTTTTACTCTCATTATTTATTAAATTTCCCTCAGAGTCTTGTATAGTTAGAACGATTTTTTGAATTCTTTTAATATTTTTCTAATTGGAATATAATCGATTTCATTCGGTTTTTTCACTGATTTTTGATCCATAAGCAACATTTGGGAAAAAAAGTGTACAAAAATTTCAGATTCTTTGTGTAAATGTTCGGTATGATTTTCAAAACTAGGTTCAACGAGATTACAATGTACTTCAATTACATCAAACGGTCTAAATTTTGGCGTTTTATTTCCTAAATATACCTGATTTGGCTCAATAGTTTCTTGAACAAACCCTAACAAATCTACAATAATTGCTGAAAACATTATTCTTACTGGTGATTTTATTTGAATTTTATTAGAGAGAGATAATTTTTTTGCATTTCAAACTTGTTTTCGTCAAAGTTTAAAGATTTATATCTGATTGTTTGAATGTTTTTAGATAATTTTTTTAAGGGAATTTTTAATTTGATCGAAAGTATAATATCCTTTGTTTTAAAACCATAATATTTTTGTTATGTTCTTCTCACTAAATCCTATACAATAAGGAGAACTTTCACTAATATTTTATTACAAAATTGTCAGAATAAAAACCGCTTAAACCGATAAAATAATTTGATTCTTCCTCTAAGTGTATAGGATGTTCCAAGTTTAAAACTAATTTAGAGCTTTCTGAAGTCAACTTGAACAGCTTCATTTTTCGCAAGCGTTGCTTCAAGATGAAAATCTTCTATTTAAATGGAGAAATTTTTTAAAGCAAAAAAGATCAGATAAAACTTCAAACGTTTGAAGAAAATAAGAAAGATCAACCAATCAGATTGTTAATTGTTGGTTCAAGTGGATGTGGAAAAACAACTTTATTATTGAATTTTATCTACAATAGGTTGATTCCTTATTCCAATTTGTATGTTTTTAGTAAATCTTTAGAACAAGACGCTTATAAAAAATTGCAAGAGAGATTTGAAAATATTGAGAAAAACTTAAGCAAAAAGGTATCACATTTTTATAATGCCTCTGAGGACATAGTTCCATTAAGCGAGTGTAAACCCAATTCGTTAATCGTTTTTGATGATTGTATTTTGGGAAAATCAGGACGTTATTAAGGAATATTTCGTTATGTCCTCGTCACAAAAACATATCTTGTATCTATCTTTCCCAATGCTTTTCAAAGGTTGATAAACAAGTTATAAGAAATAATCTGAATATGTTGTGTATTTTTAAGCAAGATGATCACTATTCGAGAAAGATTTATAACAATTATGTGGGATCTGATATGAGTTTTAAAACCAATTTAATGAGCTGTGTGATAAAATTTGGAAGGAAGACTACGGATTTTTAACTATTAATCTAACTTTGAAGCCTAAAAATGGTAAATATTTGAATAAATTTTTTTCTAATATAAATGCTGCTCAGTGGTCTGGCAAATCTACTTGATAAAATATTTGTTACAAATTATTTTTACATTATCTTTACTTTTTATTTACATTATGAAAAACAACTGAAAAACGGTAAATCTGTTCACGTTTTACGTTCCACGTTCACGTTTTTTACGTTCCACGTTCACGTTTTTACGTTCCACGTTCACGTTTTACGTTCCACGTTTTCGTGTTCCACGTTTCAAAATTTTCCTAAATAAATGGTGAACGTAACTTCTGAAGAAGCGAAAAAAACTTGATCAAATCGAAAAGAAATTAATCAAAGAATTTAAAGAACAGATTCGAATTGATGAAGAAGAACAAGAACTTATTCAAAAAATTAATCAACCTGTAACTTCTGCAATAAAAAAAAATGTTGAGGGCAAAATTGAAAATGTTTTTAAAGCGATAATCAAAATTTAATGAATTTGGTTCCAGTTGTACGACAATTTGCCGATATTTCGATTCCAGAATCTGAGTTTGAAATTGCCAAAATTACCATCTTCAACACCATTTAGACCTCGAATCATTGAAGACTCTACCATAGTTGAACCAATAAGTCCTGGAACAACGGATATAATAATTGGTGAAATTGGTAAAAAATTTCTTCCTAGAGCGAAGGATGATAAATTTGGTTTGTATTGGGATAGAAAAAAGAAAAGTTTTATGATTGGGAAAATTTACCCGTTAATTTTGAACAAAATGATATAATTATTAATGAAAAAAATGTACGAAGGTACTCAAGGTTTATGGAGATTATTAACAGACAATGACGTTCCAAAAGATAATTTATATTCTGAAGAAGATTTGAAAAAAGTATACAGAAATTTTATGGGAATCTGACTCAATTTACAAAAATAATGATCCATCTACTAAGAAGCCTAAGTCAAGTAGAGGTAAAAAATATATCAATTTGATTAAACCAATTTGGGAAAAACGAATCGAAGGATCAGGTGTAAGAAAAATACAATGATAATAAGATTGAGTACAGATATATCGACGATTTGACAAAAACTCGATGGAATTATAAATTATATTTATGCTCAAGAGAAGGCTGGAAACAACAATTTTTTGAACGAAAAGAAAGCGATTAAAGATTTTATTTCGAAACAAACTTGATGAATTGATTGAAAAACCTGATGGAATTAAATATTTAAAGCGAGTTTTGCCAGCAATAAGTTCATCTATGATTGAAGGTAGCGGACTTTTGAATGATTTTATCAACAATTTACCTTTTGAATTACACGTACCAACTTATCAGTATCTGGGGCCTGGCACACAAAACTCGAAAAAAGACTACAAAGAGGAGATCCTGGTATAAATAAATTAGATCAAGCTGCTATGGAACACCGATATTTTTTATGCAAAACATAGTGACACAAATTCCAGACATATAGCAGATAAAGTTTTGCAAGATAAGGCAATGGATCGATTTTTATCAAAAGATGCTAGTTTAGGTGAAAGATTTGTTTGCACTTCCAACAGTTGGAGCAATGTTTTTTGAAGAGAAAACTAGGAATGGGAATTGAAGAGAACTTGAAATTTTAACTATATAAAATGGAGGTGAACGTAAATTTCAGTAAAAATCAGAAAGAAAAAAATAAAAATCCGCTTTTAAGAAAAAAATACCCGTTAGTATTCAATTTAAAATAGATCAACTAAAAAAATGGCGAAGATAAGATATTTTTAACAAATAGACAATACAATAAACTCGAAAAACATAAGAAAAACAATAAAGGAACCAGAATAGAATTTTCTTATAATCAGTTGAAAGAACTTAAAAATGGTGGACTTTTGAAAGATTTATTAGATTTTGGAGAAAATATTCCAGTTGTTAAAAATGTTGTTCCTTATGTTCGTAAAGCTGCTCCAATCGTTAAAAAAGATGTGATTCCTATTGTTCGAAACATTTTAAATTGGTTAGATAAAGAGTTGGAAGATGTTACAGGATCTGGATTAGATGAAAAAACTTTGAATTACGTGAAATCAAACATTAAAAAAAATTTGAACCCTTAACATTCGGAGAATTGGAAGAAATCTGCAAAAATATTAAACATTTTAGAGGAATTTTCATGAGAGATACATTACCCGAAAAAAGTTAAGAAATTTGAATGTGGAATTGTGAATTTAGACTCGATTTTTGGGGAGTGGAACGCATTGGGTTTGTTATTATAAAAATGATAAGAATGCATGTTATTTTGATTCGTATGGAAGAATTGAGGACAAACCACCTATAGAAATTGATCAAATATTTGAAAAAATCAAGCGTCTACTACAATGACTCTCAGATTCAAGACTATAAAGATCCCCCAATTTGTGGACATTTGTGTGTTTTTGTTTTGAATGAACTGAGTAATGGTAAAGATTTTAAAGAAGTTGTTAACAAAATTATTGCTTAATAAATATGGATTCACAAAATATTTTTGACGTATTTGGAACACAAATTATTCAAAATGTAGATAATAGTTTGAATTTTGATAGTTTGAGAAATGAGTTTTGATAACAAGTTAGAAAATTTATTACAAAAACCTTCCAGATTCAGATACGTTTGCTGTCGAGATTGAAGATTTTAAAGCAGAATATGATAACAAACTTGTAAATTTCATGAGTTCAAATGAAGTTGCTGATAAAATAAAAACATTGGAAAAAGAAGTTGATGATGGTGTAAAAAAATTATTTACCAATTTAATGTCTCATATCGAAAAAGCTGATAAAATTACTGAAGCGATCAAAGTTGAAAAGAATTATGTTAGTTTGGCTAATAAAAAAAGAATTGTCGGTGTTCGACCTGGTATTGACAAACATGATGTTGTTGTTAAAGAACAAATTTTAAAACCTCTAAAATTATCAGAAAACATCGATATTGTTGATTTACATGATCCGAATGTTAAAAATGCCTTAGATTTTAAAGGAAAAAGAATTAGCGGTGTTAGTAAAGGAATTAATCCATTTGATGTTGTTGTAATGATTCAATTAGAAGATCCTATTAAAATGTTTAATGAACTAAAAACAAAATTATGAGAATCATAAACAGCATGTTAAAGATTTTACAACAGAAGTCTATGACAAGTTTAGAAGCCAGAAATAGAAGATCAGTAGACGATGTTGGTGAAATTAATGAAAAAACTTACTAATTTTAAAGAGTCTTTTGATAAGTTTAGTTTAGATGCTACGAAAACTTTTGAGAATATTGGTCATAAATTTGTTGAATACAATGATTCTTATGCTGTCAAATTTCAAAAATTAGAAAAAAAACTTAATAATATGGAGGAAGATCTTACTGAAATAGGTATTCGCGTAGGGTTTTATGCATGATAAAATTTCCTTATATAAATGGCGCTCATATATTGTGTGAGATGTAAAGAAAAAACTGCAACAAATGATATAAAATACTATGCAAACATCAATGGAGTTAAAAGAATTTCGGGAAAATGTGCTGAAATGTAACTCAAAAAAGAGTCAATTTATAAAAACTTGAAATTTTTTCTTAATAAATAGAGATGGCGGGACATTACAGTGCTTTCGATCTTTTTATAATGCAACACGAAAGAGATTTGAAAAAAGAACATTGGGATGACATTTCTCAAAAATATGAATTATCCGAAGATATGATGAGATTATACGTAAACAAATTGAATTGGTATAACATTGCTAAATATCAAACTCTGTCCCCAGAGTTCATTCAAGAAAATATACATTATCAATTAAAAGATCATATGTCTGTTCTTTGTCTCTATCAACACTTGAGTCTAAAGTTTTTGGATGAAAATAAAGATACAGTTGATTGGAACAATATTATAGATAGCGGTTACTATCCTGTGCAGATTTTATTGAAATATGTGGCCGAAATTGCAAAATTTAAGGAAGAGAATCCTGAATATGACGAAGTAGATCATTAAAAAATGACTCTAATTTATATCTTTTCTTATAAAAACGTACATTAGATCGATGAAAAAATGATATCTTTCTTATACATGATGTTTAAATTTTCTCTTATTAAATGGTGGACTACAGAAAGTATGCTAGTGATATTGAAAGGGCGGAGTTTAAAAATTTCTATCCAATTAGTAAACAACATTTGAATGAACCGAATAAAAGAACTGAGTTTAATATTGATTTTGGAGATAACTTTTGCTCGTCTAACTTCCAGTTTTATATTTCTGGAACTTTAACAAAACAAGATGGTCAAGCATATCTTGGAACTGATAATGTTAGATTAATCGATAATTTTTATACCGTTTTTATTTTCTAAGATTGAAGTAAGAAAACACAATAAATTGATAGAAGAAGTCGAAAACTGTGGTCAATTAAGCACTATTAAAGGAACTATTTCGTATTCAAAAAGTGATGTTATTTCTCAAACTTCTAATGGCTTTGAATCAGATTTTAAATTTGGTGTTTTTGAAGCAGCTGGAAATTTATCTCATTTTGGATTAGGATTTTTTGAAAATGTTACTATTCCGATCTATAAAGGAGGATTTTATCTAAGTTTTATAAGAGCAGAAGACGATGATGTGATTCTGAAGACTGCAACTGGAAATGTTATGCCTGTTGATGGCAAAATTACAATTAACGAGTTTTTCATTAGAGTTCCAATGATTGATTATAAAACCACGAGTAAAATTAGATTGATTGATGAAATTACAAAAAGTCAAAACATTATGTTTAATTTTCTAGATTGGCAATGTATTGAACAAAAAGGTATTTCCGGAACAACTTATTCGTTCGATATCACAAATATTTATAGAAATATCTTCAATCCCAAGTTCATTATCATTGGTTTTCAAACAGATAGACAGAATAATCAAGAAAAAAATCCTTCAAAGTTCGATAGTTTGAATGTGAAAAATATCAGAGTAAAATTGAATGGTTCTTATTATCCAGATGAATTACAAAATTTAAACATTTCCGGTGGTCTTTTCAGAATCATGTGTCAGATGTATCAAGATTTTAAGAAAGTTTTACTACAAAAATATGGAAATGTATTACAACCCCAAAGAATTTATAGCAAATAGACCCATTTATGTCATTGATACAACAAAGAGTTTGACAAATATTTCTAGTTCAAAGAACGATATAATTATCAATATGGATTTTCAAAATGCTGTTACAAACGCGATTTGTTATGTGGTTGTGGTTTCTGAGAAATTTTTAGCCTATGATGTGATTAAGAACGATATTAGAGAAATTCAGTAGTTAATGATGTTCATATTGTTCTCTTTCATTCCTTCTAAAACTTTAAAAATATACTCTTTCGCTGATGAAAAATCTCGATTTCTTCCGTAATAATCTTTGTAATCATAGACAAGAATATCCTAAATAGTTTGAATAATAAAATAAAATCATTTCTTTTTATCTCGGTAGTTGAAATATAAACATAAACATTTTGCGCTGAAAAATTTATATCTCGGCAGACTTTAGTTCCATAGCTTCCATTTATTCTTTTGTAAATGGAAGAGTATAATGCCAACTGTTACAAGTGTTATAATAGAGGAGAAATTATTGATAAAAAGATTAGTTTGTAGAGATTGTAATTTAATTTTGTATGAAAGACCTAAACCTAAGAAATTTCGAAATAAGCTAACACATTTGAATAATCTGCTTAGAAAAATTACAATATGGAGATAAGAAGCAAACAAAATTTGTCTCAGAATTTAGAAAAAAGAACAAAAATTTTTACTTATCTCTTGGAAACCGTTGACAAAATTATTTTCCTTTTCAAAGAATACATTAGGTTTGTAGGTTTAAATACACACGTTTATTATGAGAAGATTTTACCTATAATCTTTCACTATTTAGACATTGAATTTGACTACGATTTTAAACCTGAAATCTTTTGATGATTTTATAGTACATTTGGAGAAAGTAAATGAAGAACCTCGTGAAAAAGAATGCGGTTTTACTCACATTCTCCCCGACTTCTCGAGTGATTGTTAGCAAATTTCATTATTTCCGTTTATATAGATTTTTTATTAAGATTTCTGGATTTTTTCATTAAAACAGCTTATAAATGTAGAAGCAAACATTGAACAGTAAAACAGCTAAAGATTCGGTTATTTAACATTCGTGATTTCTCAGATTTGTTTATGGTTCAATGGACAGTATTATTACATTGATTTTCTGACTGTCCCAAAAGTGGTCTAGGAACCCCTTACTGTTTGATTTTTACAGATTCGTTTATTGTCCTTTAAACAGTATTTTCCCTTGATTTTCTGTCTGTCCCCAAAAGTGGTCTAGAAACCCTTACATTCAATATCTACTTATATATATAGGCATACAGGGATTTTTAAAAATTGTACAGCTTTCCAGATGTTTTTGCCACGGAGAATTAATTAGGTAGTGGTAGTTAAGAAGCGTAATGAAATAATTTACTAATGAATAGTTTGAATGTAGTGAAAGTATTCAGCGCAAAACTATTAATACATGCAAGTTTAATGTTGAAATACTTCGAGTTTTTTAATATTCCAGTTAACGGCATGTTTGTAATAATAGCTTAGATACACCCTATGTGGTATGTCATCGTTGATAAGTGCAATATAAAAAAAAAACTCACGACGCAGCTCTTTTTATATCAACCTTTAAGAGACCTTCTTTTACAGCTTAGAATTAAGGCAATGGCTCTATAAACCGACAGATCATGAGTTCGATTTTCGGGGATTTTGCAAATGGGTTTTGGCCTTTTTCCCTCAAAATCTTTTAGTATAAACTGTTTAAAATGGTACTGAACTAAAAAAAAGCTAGGGGACGGCAAACTAGCAAAAGGCTTTTGCTGGGGTTGCTTTCAAACTTTCGATAGCTTATTTTATTATTGAGATACCCTGAGGACCAGCAAATAGAAAAATAATAAAATAAAGTAATGAAAGTAAAATTTTTAATTTCCCCCGGTAGACAAAAGATTAGTTGAACCAGGAAACTGAGTTATATACTTCAATAAAGCTCAGCCAAATTGCATAGAGTGACTCACACCCTTATCAAAAACTAGATCAAGCAATAGCTTGATTTTTGAAAAACTTTATACAAAAACTTGAAGTATAGTAGTAGTTATTCGTTCTCGAGATAAAGCGCAGACAGACAAACAGAAATAAAATTGATATAACCTCTCCAGTGAAAGGTTTCGCTAACGCTTAGCCACTAAGTATTATTAAGGTAGGGGTAAGCCACAACCGCATGGCTTATAAGGCTTTGATATGATTGCATGCAAAAATTCCGACTCCATTACTTATTATCGTAGACTAATATGTGTTACTATGTAGCATGTTTAAATGTCAGCAATTTTCTCGTTGATATCATAGTACCCATAAGACCAAGTAAAAAAAGGTGTTCACTAACGCTCAGCCAAATCCCATGGATTGACACACTCATTTGTGTGACCCTCATCATCTACACTCAATGTTGCCTTTACAAAGATAAAGCGTCGTGCAGAATATCAAATATATAACGTAAAGTTCGGACTCGAAATATCGAGTGCGGAGAGACAGAACGGATGGCCAGACATACGCAATGAAATTTTTCAAGTCACTCTGAGTGACCTTTAATGGTCTTTAATAACTAATTACAATTTTACTAGTTCGGAAAAAAAACCAATGACATCTCAAGGATTTTAAAAATAAATAATTTATGTGTTCAAAGCATGATATCACTTGGCACCCATTCCGATTACTGAATGCCTTAATTGATAAAGTAATCTATAAATAGTTCGGATCTCTCTGCAAATAGACAGCTTCTACTAAGTTTATCCTACCCGATAAAATGTATATTCTACAAATGTTCCACAAGTGGCTATGATCAGTTATTAACAGCTTGCTACAAATCCATTGAAAATAAACACTTCAAAAGAATTGATTTCATCAGTGGCAATAAAGTTTTGAGGAAACACACTTTAATAGTTTTGTGACGATTAGGATGGATTTTTTTGGAAGCAACGTGTCACCGCGCAGGACTAGGCTTGTACCCGCCTGCACGATGAAGACCGTGGAAGCGACCTATAATCCTAATTACACAATATTTCTCCTGCCAGCTTTGATAAGAATTTTAAGTTGTAATTTAAGGGACCAAACACTAAAAGTAAATCGTAAAACAATTCTCAATAACCGCACAAAGAATAATCCACACTTACCGACAACCAATTTACACATACCGACACCAATTTACACATACCGACACGAAATTTACACATACCGACACGCCGACGACCTCCCATCACGACCAAACCCGTCCCAACATACTAAACAAATTTATAATTTACAATGACCCCCCTATAATTTTCCGGCAACCTAAACCCCCCCCCCTGATTATTAAAATCAATCCATAGTGTGACACCACAATTCTTAAAATAAATAATAAAAATAAGACTTGCGACAGGTAATATTTCCGTCACCGCCACTCGCCGATCAGACGTCCTCACTGGTCCTGACTCAATCTAGACTCCCCCTTATCAGACCACCGGTCCTCCATCCGCACGCGGCTTATCAGAAAGACCGGTTCCTAAATCGTTGATTCGGCGGTCTGATAAATATGTGGTGGGGCAGTCACCACAATCTCTCCCCCCTAAAGGAAAAAAAAGGAGAGGAAGTGGGAAAGAAGAAACATATAGTTAATAAAAATTTCAATTTGGAATATCCAACAATTTTGGGTGCTCTCCACCAATCGAAGAGCGGGTGACGACGACAGGAGGACCAATTACATATTGATAAATAATGATGGAACAAAATCCAACTGTTGGTCTACTCTTGTACTAGTCACCCTTCAAGTAATGACCGAATAGGCGATCGCACCTACCGTTAATATTTTGTAATATATTCTAAAACAACGGGAAAATGTCACACACACCCACCCCCCCGAACAGGAAAGAGTTCGATACAATCAGAAAGTTGTTATGTGATGTGTAGTTTATGTGAAGGGATTAGGATTGAATTCTGGTCATCCTGAAAATAAAATTGCATGTGGATTCCGTGCGGAGAGAGTGGTTTACGCGCCTGGTTTTTGGCGACCTTATAGGTTGTCTTTGTTCTGCTTTGCAGTCGATGTGCGTATACAGTCCTGTGGGTTTTAGCGATACTTCTAGTGAAGATAGTGTCTTTCTATTTTCTTCCAGAGACGATAAGTTTTTTTTGAGTTAATGTGTTTTTTGGTGCTTACACTAGCGCTGTGGGTACGTCTCTTCTTTAGATGGTTGCCGTTCTTGATTCCGATGACTTCATTTGCAATTGCAGTGACAACAACTGTTTTTCTTCACAATGGTATGTTATAGCTTTCAGTTATCCAATGGTGCCATTGTCAAGGGTGGAGAATTTGGTAAGGATTAATCTATGTGGAAAGTGCTCGGAAATACACATGCGCGTATTTACAAATATTCACATATTCTTAAATTAGGAATGTAATTGGAATATGATAGGATTTTGACGTGTCGTGTGGCGAAGTATTGTAGTATTTTTAGTAATGAGGTAGTATATTTTAAATTAGTTTGTGACATTGCCCATGTTCCCCCCCCGCAAAGCTAAGGTGCGTAATATACGGCGAAAAATTTTTGGGGATGGTCGTCCGGCTGGATCATAACTTGCTTTATGCGATATCCAAAAATAGCTCCGTTATATAAAAAAAATAGATCCACTTTACGATTTAAAGGTCGGATACACGAATATATAAATAAGCACACAAATAACAAAAGGTAATCCCTAACAAGGAAAAACATACATTAAGGTATAATAGTGAAATGACAAGGAAAGGGTATTTTTAAATATTCCCATTTACAATCAACACCTAACTCATATATTCGCTTGCACAAAATTCACGTAGAAGTGTAGACGGTGTATATATATCTAGCAATAAATAACATTTAATTATTTAGAAAAAACATAGATATTGCAACTTAATGTTCGTTTGATCACATTAAATTTGCAAAATTCACCACACAACACACATACGAGCATCATACGATGCTACGAGTAATAACGATCATTGTATTTCATACGATTAATGCATTTATTATGTTTTATATTCGTAACTCGTTTGGAATAGTTTAAGACAGGATAAACCTATCCGTTCAACATAACTAAATCAAATCCTAAACACAACATATATTACAACATAAATTACACAAAATAGCACAAAAGTATTTTTAGTTTTTGTACAATATGACTCCTACAGATTTCCCTACATTTTGGTAAAGACGTTAGTTGTTAGTAAAAAGTAAAGGATAGAATAGAGATGTGTAGATTTTCTTCTTGTCTGATTGTGTATATCTATGGAGAAGAAAAAATTAATTTGACCATGTGATCAACATGTTCAAAAGAATCTATGCATTTCCTGGTTGATAAGCAATCCGGTAAAAGGATGCGCACTAAAAATATAATAAAAAAATGCATCTTTAACCATAGATTATTTTACCCAAAAGCTACGTAAAATTGCAATATAGAAAAGAATTTATGAAAAAAATTACAATATACAAAGAACCCACCAACCGAGGAAACTCAGACTTCATCTCCATAGTGTGTTCAAAGTGTATATTTAGATACTCCTCCAACGATCAACCACAGACCACTGTAGGGAAGCCCTCATAGAAAACTCCCTCAGGACTCAGCAGCCGTGCAAGCAGCCGCTAAACAGAGGACCCAAAAGTGTAATAATGTTGAACAGAAGAATGTTAGAGTGTGAAAGAAGAGGAAAAGAAACATTGAACTAATATCACCTAGGGAGAATTGTGTAGGAATATGGTCGCTTACCCACGGACTTAATATTTAGGCATGAAAAACTTCTTTAATTGAGATATATGAGCCTTTCTTCTTATAAACTTCCCATTTGTAGGATTGACGAGTCTAGCTGTGACAGGTGATGTAAAGCATTCCACCACACCAAGGTTTGGACCACAGGAGGGGAGCAGTTTACTGTGTTGATGTTCTCAGCAGCAGCTTTACTAATTGGATTATTTCGAAACATAACCCAGTCACCCTGTGGAGATGTGGGTAGTTGTCCTACCAGCGTTGTATAAGCGTTCCCTAATTGACCTAGCTTTTTTTAAGTTTGAGAGTGCATTGTCCCAACGCTGTTGCATTGTTTGTAGCGGTTCTTTGCGCCAGTAATGAATCGAGATTCCATGCCAATTTCGAGTGGATGCTGTATTTCCTGTACTACCGCACCATCAGTTAACTTAAACCTTTTTAAATCTTGGTTAAGAGGGATATAACTAATGTAAGCTTTATTGCTATTATAGAGAGAAGTAATATATAAACTTGTACTTACTAATATTGTAGCATGTTGTAGCTCTGAAAATAACATACTGAATTGCAGACATTTATGAAAACATAGGGATAACGGACAAAAATATATGGTATTTACCAGTATAATATAACTTTACCGAACTTTAACTGACTACACCCTATCCTGGAACCAAAATATCATATGAACTCATTTTGCTAGTGGTCTTAAAATTATATCGAATGAATAAAAGTTATAATTTTGATCAATATTAATCTAAAATAAAGTTTTTATTGGCCTAATAGATACGATTAAATATACTTCAATGAGAGCTATAATTTTGAATGTTTTCAATCAACAGAATAGTAAGAAAATACAATATTGTGGCTTGATATTGCCGTTAAAACATACCTCCCAATTTATTATTGTGAAATTACTCCTGTAAATGGTTGTATTAACTGTTATTAATCATTAAAGATCGATTTTGTAAACACGGAAACTCTAAAATAATCTAGTATGGTTTGAATTAAAGAGACCTTATTGACTGCTAATGTAATAAACGTATCATCAATGTATAAATTAATAAATAGTAATAAATGTATCACTAATTAAATTAGTAAAACTAGAAAACCAGCCATCTAGTAATCCAATATCTATTATAATAAGATGATGATTACTGTTTGTAATAAGATTAAATTATATAAAATTTAGTGTTTTCCAAAGCTTGCCTTTGAATAAAACACACCGTGACCGTGTAGTGGAATATGGGAAAAGAAATAAATTTGTGAAAGTGAGCATTTACTGGTTTTGAAAAGTATCCTGACATTTACTTATCTTTTTGTACATTTTATGTAATTTTATGCATTTTTTTAGTATTTTTATAGTTTTTTTTTTTGGATACTTGAAATCAATTTAGCTCAATCCAGTTGTATTCGTTTATATAGCTCTATGCAAACTTTCACAACAATCGCAACTCTGTATTCTTATAGACTAGCAATACCGTCTGTATATGTACTTATCCAAGCATAGCTGTTGGAATTGAAATTTTGTTTTAATATTGAAAATATGCCATTTGAACAATTGTTTTACATTAATTACATATGTGGACTATTAGAAGTATTACCAAATATAAACGAAATTTAAGTGTTGATATTTAAATATTTCAATATGTATGCAAAATAAAAGTTTATTAGTACCAATGTAAACAAAATAAATTTTGAAATGTAATTACTTTTGTTATGATGCCAATTCCCCATTTTTATTAGTTATATACTCGTATATATGTCCTATTAAAATATGGCCGAAAACTTTCCAAAATAAATCATTCATAATTAATATGTTTGTAATGCAAAATGAAAGGTTTTTTAATATTAATTTCAACAAAATAATTTTGAAATTGTAAGCCAATTCTCCATTGTCGGCGTGGTGTCGGCAGCGTTGGAAACTAATTAATATCGATTATTGTATTATAATCAAAGTAATGAAATACATAAAGATCGGTAAGTATGGCTAAATAATATTTTAATTGCTGGCAGGAGATAATATTGTTAAAACACTAACAACACGGCAATTTAAAAGTTGCAAACTAATTAAAGCTCTCGCGATAATAATAAATCTGTTGATAATAAAATATTCTTTTAAAATAAAATAGATTGATATTACCTTGTTTTAGTAAATAAGTGTAGAACATATTCAATTTAGAAAAGTTATATAATGTCGAATGATTTGTTTTAGGTTTCTATTAAAAAAAAATTATTTAAGATTTGGAAATGAAGTATTAAGAATTTAGTTAACCAAGGATTTTGAAAACAGATGTAAAATAATTTGATTCAATAAAATTTATAGTAACCACGCTCTGCTACCAATTGTGACGATTAGGATGGATTTTTTGGAAGCAACGTGTCCACCGCGCAGGACTAGGCTTGTACCCCGCCTGCACGATGAAGACCGTGGAGCGACCATAATCCTAATTACACAATATTCCTCCTGCCAGCTTTGATAAGAATTTTAAGTTGTAATTTAAGGACCAAACACTAAAAAGTAAATCGTAAAACAATTCAATAACCGCCAAAGATAATCCACACTTACCGACACCAATTTACACATACCGACACCAATTTACACATACCGACACGAATTTACACATACCGACACGCCGACCTCCCATCACGACCAAACCCGTCCCAACATACTAACAATTTATAAATTTACAATGACCCCCCTATAATTTTCCGGCACCTAAACCCCCCCCCCTGATTATTAAATCAATCCATAGTGTGACACACAATTCTTAAAATAAAATAATAAAAATTAAGACTTGCGACAGGTAATATTTCCGTCACCGCCACTCGCCGATCAGACGAACGTCCTCACTGGTCCCTGACTCAATCTAGACTCCCCCTTATCAGAACCACCGGTCCTCCATCCGCACGCGGCTTATCAGAAAGACCGGTTCTAATCGTTGATTCGGCGGTCTGATAAATGTGGTGGGCAGTCCACCACAGTTTTGAAACTTAGTTAATACGGTACCAGTAAGTAAGTTAGTAATTTATAGTGAGTTTGAAAA
>NW_025783728.1:0-29372 GCF_021130785.1 Homalodisca vitripennis
TGTACATTAATATATATATTCACTTCAAACTTTTAACACAAAAAATGTACTGTAAATTAAATCTAGTTACTTTTTGTAACTAGAATTGTATGATGGTAATAGGCAACACCAGAAAAAACGACCTTGATTAATTTTACACCTCCGATCTGAAGAGTTTCATTTTTAGTTTCTGCATTGCCACAAAGTTATTTTGTATCTCTTCGTACAAATATAACTCCAGATTCCAGGAGTCAAGTCTGTGACAGGGTCAGACTCCAGACGCTGTTAATGAACTTAATGAAAAACTATCTATAAGTTTAAACATATCTTCCTTTTTAGTAGATGTTTCAGGTAGTTTTATAAAATAAAAGAACCTAAAAGTTTCAGACAGAAATATTCCATGCACAAAATATGATAACTGTGCTTGGTCAGTAAAACCTAAAATTAGTTGAGCTGTAAAACAATGACCAAATCACTAATTCAGTTTTAGTGGGAAGTAACCTTAAAGAGTTCATTTTGAGCTCCTTCATTACTGACTTTTTTTGGATCTCTTCAGATGAACATGACTCCTCCAGATTCCAGGAGTTGAGTCTGTGACAGCATCAGATTCCAGATGTTGTACTAAGAGAAAGGTAAACTGGAGCTAAATTCAACATTCACATTGAATCAACCCTTCCCACTAAAGCTACGTTATGTGAATGGGTACTAACAATTTACGTTATCTCAATAAAACGTGGAATGAAAAAATAATATCAGATTGCTTATATCATACCTAAATTTGAAGAAGGTCAGACAAATTTAAGTGCCTATTTATGCATATTACTGGTCGTTACAGTTATTGACCTGGCTGCAGTATAGTAAGCGGCAAACATCACTATCAAATCAGGGTATCATATTAACGATTATAAATACCTAAACTATTGAATTCAAAATCATTTTAATAATAATTAATCACATTTAATTATTGCCATCTTTTTTAATTTATTGATTAACAAAATTGTTCCACATTACTCAAATTCAAACAATATAAAATCATTTCCATAATATTTTGAGTAATAACCATAAGTGCAACGAAAATGTACGTGTGTTATTTGTGTCACAAGTTGTCAAACACCTTTACTCTTCAAAATAATAAAAAGTAACTAAATGTTATTCTGTTTTGTTTGTTTGATGTTATAAATATACATATTGTATATACAGCACTTTATTCATTATTCAATTATTATTATTATTATTACTGTTTTAGATATAAAAAAGCTGAACAATACTGTAATTTGAAAAACCTATAGCGTAATTTGGTTTGACATTTTGGTTTCGTGGTTTAGATCATGAATATAGATGGTTCAACTCTGACGGTGGCTGCTTATTATACTGAGTAGACAAACAGAAAAACCTGTTGACCAGATGGTAAAAATTGAGATATCTTAATGAAATTTGGAACGAAGAAGTATCATAACATTCTCTATACCGCCTGTTAATTTGAAGTTAATCAGGAAAATGTAAATGCCTATTTATGCTTATTACCGGCTGTTACACTAGTTGACTAGGGTGATATTTCTTTGTTCTAAGTTTCATTGAGATATCTCAATATTTAGTACCCGGTCATCAAGTTATTGTTTATCGTTAACGCGGATCAACAAGTACAACGGATGGTAATATGCATAAAAAAGCACTTAACAATGTCCAATCTATTTCAAATTTACAGGTAGTATAGAAAATGGTTCTATATTCCTTCATTCACAGTTTCATTGACATATCTCAGTCATTAGTTTCTGGGCAACAGGTTATTAGAGGTTGTTGACCCACGTCAACAAGCGTAAAGGCAGTATTACAATATGTATTACACAGCAGATAATTTTGTCTGACCCTGTCAAATTTACCCATGGTGTAGGTAACTTGATAGTATTTCTAATTTCCGAGTTTCATTGAGACATCTCAGTTTTTAACCAGTGTGAAACTGCCAATGGATTCCACCAAAGAGTTTCTCCTCAAATCTTTAGTACCTGGTCAATAAGTTATCATTTGTTGTTCACTCCAGTCAGCTAAAGACAGACCCATGATAACTACGGATTTTAACAAATGAGGATTGTGATATAACATTTGCTAGATAATAAACGTATTATGCCAAATAGGATTAGCCTACTTAGAGTTTAAATATTACATTAACCAAATAGGTATTTAAAGTTAAAATAAAGTTAAAGCTCAATTAAAATAGCTTACCTTGAATGAGAACTTCATTATCACCTATTATTAAACCAATAATGTAAAAAGTAAAACTTAATATGCATCAGTACTAAGCCAAATCGATAGTAAGCAAGGAACTAGCGTTGGGTTATGCCGTAAATATTTGAAATAATTATAAACATATACAACTCAACCAGTTCAGTAGAACATAACCTAAAATCCTCAAGCACTTAGCACAGAGCGGCCCGACCCATGTCAAGAAGTGGAATTAAATCCACCATGTGGTAGTGGAATGTTTACGTACTTATTCTTCCTCTCTTATTAACTCCAAAGTCCAGGCCAAGAAGTATTTCAACATTTTCGAAAATATAATCAATGCCACTCAGGTCCAAACTTCCAAGTATACCAAAAAGGTATATTTTCACGGGTGTATATAGTTGTCGCATAATGTGAACATGGATAATAAATTTTAATCATGAGAAGAAGTATTTGCGACTGCTGCACAGCTTGAGATTGAAAGAGGGGATATGCAAAATCTGTTGAAACTTTTAACAAACAATGATATATGAGCAATGCCTGTTGTAAAAATGATATATTTAACACTGCTCCCCTATTCTTGTTTTAAAGTTTGTTTTTACAATGCAACGATTATAAAGGAAACGAGATTTTTTTTCGGACTCTTGCTACACTCTTTGAGTTTTTTCACTCTGCAGATTTTGCAAACAACTTTCCGACGCTATTCCCAACACCATTCAAGGATATGTTTACAGTAGACAGATCTACTTTCCGACACCATTCGTTATTGCACCTTTTTGGACTACCAATTTTTACGTCGGACACGAAACCTGCGCAATTTTTACCGGTGTATATGAAGCTTAAGCGTTGATTGTATCTGAATAGCAAGTTATAAATTAAGGCCAGGTTTTACCACTGAACTATCTTTTCGTTGGCTGGGCGTTAGGGAAGCCTATCATTTGAGACGCTGGGAAATTTTCATTTCTGTCTGTCTATACACATGACATCTCGAAAACGAACTAATCTACAGCCTTAAAATTGTGCACGAAGCTTCATTTCTATATAAGGAACACTGAGTTTGATTATGGCGCATGTCACTCCGTGGTATTGGGCTGAGCGTTAGTGAAGGATTTTAAATTAGTCTTATATCCAACGATAAAGTAGCAGAATAAATAAATTTGTAAACAAACTCACTATACTCACAAAATGTTTTAAAATTTTGCATCATTAATATATGTAGCCTATTTATTCCAACACTAACAACATTTTATGATGACGTAGTGTGTAGACTTGTATTAATTAAACACCGGTATGAAATTCAATTTAAGGGCAGTCTGACCGAAGAAGTTTTTTGTGTGTGATTTTTAGTTTATAACACTTTATTTTTCTTTAGAATCTCCTCTTTCTAACGATATATAACACATATGGTACAGAAAATTCTAAATAATTCTAAATTCTAAATTATTTAAAATAACCTTGCACACCAAAAAGTCGATCCAGCCCCGCTACTATAGTCAGACTCATAAAAGCAAACCGTGAAAATGATACCTAAGACCATACCAAGCACTTCCATTTGCCTGAGGTGATACTTCAAGAGATCAAACCTATATTCAGGGATCTTGCCAAGCCAGAACTGTTGCAAAAATGTCTCAGAGGTAAATCCCAAAACCCCAATGAATCTTTGAACAATGTTATCTGGAGTAAAATACCTAAAAGAACATTTGTAAATCTTGAAACCCTGAAATTTGGTGTATTTGAAGCTGTTTTGACATTCAACAGTGGACACTTAGCTAAAGTAAAATTAATGGAACACTTAGGCCTACAAATTGGAAGGAATTTACTTCAAACTGCAAGACGTCTCGATTTCGACCGTGTTTCCAAAGCTGAAAAAGCTGTTTCCGATATGGAAAAAAAAATTAGACAGTCAAGAAATGTTGCCAAAGGAAGTTAGAGTACTTGTATGAGGCAGAAGATGATCCAGACAATCCTAGTTACTGTGCTGGACATTATTAAAAGTAAGAAAATTTATTTATTACATATATTTTTTTGTTTTTTGCTGTTTACCGAAACTTAAATTTTTTTAAACTGTAACTGTATAAACCCCACACCGATTGAGATATCTTAATGAAATTTTTAACACACATTCCTTGGCTAAAATACTAGTGCCCTAGGAGAGGGTTTTGGGATATAATTATCCTAATTTGATTTTAAAATATTTATATATTAAAATTTTAAATTTTTAAACACAAAAAATTTTTAAAAATTCATAATTTATTTATTAAAAGAAAAAAACTAAAACCCTCTCCTAGGGCACTAGTATTTTACAAAATACATGATCTTCAAAATAAAACCAAAAGCAGTAAGCTATCTTTAAATAGTTTTCAAGTTATGCAACATATAGTTAACATTGCGTTCTTAGGGGAGTCGGACTCCCCTTAAAGTACTATGCATCAAATATGAAGTATTGTGTGACAATTATATAGAGAAAGATTTAATCTATAGACTTAAAACGTTGCATGAAACGTCAATCCTACATAGACAAGTATGAGCTCTATAACGTTGCATCTCCAACCATAAAATTTGGCTTAGCGTCGTTGAAGCTTATCTCTCAGTAGGCTGAAAATGTCTCTTTTGTTTGCTGGGAGATGTAAACTTTCTTTGACGTATGATTGTCTGTCGCTCAAAGGGTTTCAGTCAATAAAGTCAATCTGTTAATAAAGAAGTCAGCTATAAACTTAAAATATTGAACCTCAGTGAAGCTTGTTACGCGACACGTGATGTAGCATACTACTCCAACCTTGTTCGTTTATCATTTTAAAATTAATGACAACCCATTTGTACACATTTCATTTAAGAATAATGAACAAGGTGTAAAATTGAATACATATCATTCTCATGGCAAGTGATGAGTATGGTAAAAATGAGTAGTGAGAAAAAGGTAGTTAATAATATTTAAGGACAGAGTATTATTCATGGTACTTAGAGGGAAGTTTATTTTTTTAACGTGGAGAGTAGGATTACTATGGCGACGTGACTGCGAAGATGAATAAAGTACGATGAAGGCACAGTAAATTAACTATATTAGGAGTGCGGCAGAATTACATGAAGAGTCGTAAAATATTATATTCTTTAGGATATACGGATACAGGAGAGGAAAGGATGAAGCAAAGAAGTACAAGAGGCTTGAGTACTTGAGGAACAGTAGTAGAAATTAGAACATACAAAAAATCAAAGTTATGGTATCGTATCTTTTTTAACTAAAGCGGCATAATATATTACTTAGCTTTGAATTATTTAACACTTCAACTCCCAAGCCGCACAGTTTCTGGTATTGGATTGTGCAGCACAGTCAGCGTGTCAGAGCGTGTGCGTAGTAACACTATTCAGGTTATTAGTATACGAGATTAATAATTTAGCTCCCAAGCACATGTCTAGTATTGCGCTAAGCAGTAATAACAAGCACAAGTATAATAAGCTTGTAAATGCTCTGGGAGTGAATGTGTTAAGTTTACAATGTACAATGATAATAATTAAAAATAAAAACAAAATAACCAGCTTTTTGTTTGTACTTTGTTTTTGACTATGGAAAGTTTGTGAAAAAACAGGATTTTCCGGACATTTGCCATCGTTTAGTGATACAACACAATCAGTAACACTACATTTCGAGATCTGCAGTCTGATATCTTCTTCAGGTAAATTATTAAATTAATGCGTGCCAAAACGCTCCAGAATTAGTTTATAGTTTTCTTTAACTTAGTTTATAGTCACGCATTAGTTTAGCCATTTACCTGAAGAAGAGATCATATTGTAGATATCGAAACGTAGTTTAATTGTTTGTATTGTATAACTGAACGATAGCAAATGTCCGGAAATCCTGTTTCTTTCAATAACCAGCTCATTTATCTTAAAAAGTAGTATTAATAACAGTAAAGATAGTAGCAATCAAGTTTTCAAATACAGAAAAGATTAGTTGAGATAATCTGACTTCTAGTCAATCGAAAAATGAAGCCCAAGAAAGAGGATACTCTGACTACGGCGCTGGCAATGTGGTCCGATGGATTTAATTATGACGTCAATTTACACTAAGATTTCTTATACACTCCATTCAGCCATCTTGACATCATCTTTAAAATTTAATATACCATTGAGGTAATTTATGAAGATAATAAAGAATAATGGTGTCAAGTGAGAACCTTAAGAGACACAAGAAAGGACACGAAAAAGTACTGAAAGGCTTCTCTCACACTCAACGATAAGTTGACGGTTTACGAGATAACTTGCTATCTCACTTCACTTCTGTTCAAAGTCAAAGGTCGATGTAGTAGAGGTAAATGTAAGACTGTCAACTTGCGACCAAACTGATGTAATACATTGAGGGAAACTCTCGTTTATTTTCCCAATATAAACTTCATGACATTCAGAAACCAGAGCTTTACATTCTCTTTATTTACTGGAGAACCACCTGCGGACGTTTGATACAACAGTTTTCTTTGCAGGTGTACTCTGAGATATGATGATTTATTATATTATGTTTTTTATTTATTATTCCATAAAAATGTGGAAGAGTTGAAAAATCTGCTTTAGCCAAACACTGCATCGAATCAGGACACAGATCATCAATTAAAAATCTAAAATTAATAAAAGAAGTAACAAAACCAATGAACATATAACTTGGCAAACACTACACATAAACATAAATAAAGAAAAACTCATAAACAATAAAGAAGGCCCTGTTGAAAATTCCAGTCTTTTTCTTCTCAATGTATTCAAAAATTATAATGTAGCCATATCTAATTTTTCATACTGGCTGAAATATTTCTAAAATCTTTGTATTTGCATATTTACACCATATGGTATTTTAATTGTAATAAAAATTATGTAAATATTATTTGTGGAGTCGCCTAATGATGAAACTTTTGATTTCGAAAGGCCTCGTCCGAAAAATAAATAAATTGGGAAAGTATTAATATAAGTATAAATAAGCTTGACTAAAGTACTCAGTATTGAAATAGGCGGGTGAGTTATTATTAGCACGTATGGAATTGCGTACAGCAATTTTGAACCTCCTCTACGATTCTTCTTACTAGTCAGCCTAGATCGGTCATTCCTGAAAACAGTATGATTGTTGAAATCCTAATTCATAGGCCTCAGTGCTACTATCGGGGCAGATTTTATATATAATTATATATATATATTTTTTTCTCGTTTGATATGGCTTCTGGAACTTCGATCTCTGACTCCAGAATTATGGGTAAAATGTGTAAAACATCGAGAAGGAATTACTAAGACCTACCACAAATTCAGCCAACAACTGTACATCTTGAGAGCACAACTCTGAAAGTGGTTGGGATGATATGGAGCTCCATTGTGACGACTATTAGTAATAAATAACTTATCATAAAATAAAATAAAAATACACAAAGATAATATATTAATACACGAAAATATAAAAACATGTTTAAAGCTGCCAGTGAAGGTCTAAAGCCATTGTTAGAAAACCCGAAGCGAAATGTTTGAAAGTATTCGGCCTATGAAGACGCAGCGTGGCAAACCGTGCAAACGTGACGACGATTGAATTTTCTGGTTCTGACCAGCCGCTGCATCATGTCATGATAACCGTAAAAATATAAACCATTTTACAATCGTTGGATTCATTAACTTGTATAGCAATGATGAAATATAACTGGATATTATCCAACGATTACAATGACGCCAAGAAAAAATTTTGCGATCTCATAAAGCCAAGAAAAAAAAAATTATAAGCAAACGTATACCAACATTTTTTCTTGAAAAAACAACATTCACAAGTTTGTGAACTATGACAATCATAAGGAATCTTGTTCTTTTTGTATTAAGTTATGAATGTAATCCGATGACGAATTTTAATGGAATAAAATTTAAATGCGCTGTACGTAAAACATATCTTTTACTTTACTCCATTCCAGCTGAACATCAAATTCACCACAGCCATGTGAAACTACTAATAGTTGATCTTCCTCAGTTACTGATAGGAAAGATGAGCTTTGATTTTATTAGAATTTTCCAGTAATAATATTATCCTGGTGCACTTTTTACATTTCAGGCATTTTTCTGCCTAGTTTTACTCTTTTTAATACAATCTACTGACGTTTGTTTTAGTTTCAATTACAGTACAGTATTTTTAGACCTTATCGACAGCAATGTAAGATTTATTTCCTGTGTTTTAAGTTTCTGATTCTAGAGAAGTAGTGCAATGCAATTTATATATGTAAATAATTTAGTAACATAGTTTGGAAGCCAGGAAGTCACTTAAATATATTTTTTTTTTACAATTTTATTTACAATCTGTTCAGACATTCTTAGAACAATAAGTAAATTAAATAAAATAATAAATTAACACGAGTTAGACTCTATCCAGCGATAGAGCTAACACAAATAAACAAGAAAGTTTGAAATTAGAACCTAAGAGGTAAGTCCAGGATTGAGTGTCTCTTCAGACGTGTAACTGACGCACTATTATCCAACAGGTTCATCGCAAGGTAGTTCGGATGAGAATACAGCTTGTCTTGGTACTTCTTGCTGTAGCGAGTTATTTCCTCTTTTACTGTGGGAAGTTTGGTGTCTTGATGTATTAATTGATTAGTTATATACCACGGAGCTTCCAGGATGTTCCGAAGGACTTTAGACTGAAAACGTTGGAGAATTTCGATGTTGGAGTTACTGGCTGTACCCCAAAGCTGTATACCATAAGTCCAAACAGGTTTCAAAATCACCTTGTATACTAACAACTTATTTCTTAATGATAATTTCGACCTCTTGTTTAAAAGCCAGGATATTTTTTTGAATTTTGAGTTTAAAAATAATCTTTTGTGCCAGATATGAGAACGCCAAGTTAGTCTTCGGTCTAGATGCATACCCAGATATTTCACTTCTTCAGATTGGGGGAGGAGGACATTATTAAGAGAGACAGGTGGGCAGTTAGCAGGCCTTGTTTGTGAAAGTTACATGAGTGGACTTGGTTTCATTAACCTTCACCCTCCATCTCACAAGCCACTCCGACAAGTCATCCAGCTCAGATTGTAGTCGTTGGGATGCAGTTCCTGGGACTTCATGAGAGGCTAGTATAGCGGTATCATCAGCAAAGGTGGCCATGGTGACATCGGCTCGTACAGGTATGTCAGATGTGAAGAGGGTGTAGAAGATGGGACCCAATACACTGCCTTGTGGAACGCCCGCCTCAATTTTGTGGAGGTCGGAGTATTCGTCTTGAAATTTGACTCGAAAAAACCTGTTTGATAAATAGGACTTGATGACATTAAAGAATGAATGAGGAACAAGTAGTTTTAATTTATAGAGGAGACCCTCATGCCAAACTTTATCAAAAGCCTGACTGATATCAAGAAAAACAGCCGAGCAGTATCTTTTTGCTTCCAGATCTTCCTTCACTACATTGACCACACGATGAATCTGCTCAATGGTAGAGTGCTTCTGGCGGAAACCAAACTGATGGTTGGGGATAAGGTTGCCGCTATCAATAACTTGCTGAAATCGTTTTAGAAAAAGCTTCTCAAAAACTTTTGAAGTCACAGGCAATAGACTTATGGGCCTATAAGAACTAACCTGATGTGGAGGCTTCCCAGGTTTAGCTACCATGACAATTTCCGATTATTTCCACTGTGCTGGAAAATGCTCAATTCTCAATATTGCGTTTGAAGACAAAAGTCAAAAACATAATAGCTTTCCTCGGCAGTTCTTTTAAAATCCTTCCTGTAATGAGGTCATACCCAGGAGCTTTGTACGGCTTCAATTGTTTCACAATTATTTCAGTTACTTCAGAGGGAGTAAAGGGCTGAACAGGAAGTGATAGTTGGGTAGGTGATTCTAATAAGTATTCAATTTCTGGGTCAGGAGCTTGAGCTGAGTCACTGGGCTTGAACACATCGCGTAAGTGCGTAGCGAATACTTCAGCTTTCTCCTTGTTGTTCTTGGCCCAGCCACCACCTGGCAAGATAATCGGAGGAATCGGCACTCTTGGACTAGTCATGTGTTTAGTAGTTTTCCACATTGAATATTTCGTGTCTTCTGTAGGAGTTAGACTTGCAGTAAAAACCTGAAACCTTTCATTATTGAAGTTAGATAACAAACGTTTCAAATCCCGCGCCGTTCTATTGAAGTTGTTTTTATCACGAGGATTCCTGGAATTTTGCCAAATCCTACGAAGTCTTCTTTTTTGAGCAATCTTTTTCTTGATGTTAAGAGGGTAGTTCAGGCCATTAGTGGTTCCATTTCGTTGATACGGCGTTGATTGCCAAGCACACTTCTGGATTGTCCTGTTAAAAAATTCAACAGCTTCATCTATTTCACCATTTGTCTTCAAGGAAACGTGTAAATGCAAGTTTTCATCAAGAAGAGATCGAAATTGGTCCCAGTCAGTATATTTAGAACTTAACCGCAGTGGACCCTCTGTAATAATGGCAGATGAACTTAAAGTGAAGATCAATGGAGAATGGTCTGAGGATGAATCAAGACAAGATTCTACACGTGTGTACGTTTGGGAAATACCTTTAGTCACGAAGAAATCAAGCAAATCAGGAATTTTTAAGGGATCAGTAGGCCAATAAGTCGGTTCTTCCGTAGAAAATATTGATAGTTATTGTCGTTGATAGTCTTAAGGAGATTACGGCCTCTGGGATTGCACAGCCGAGAGCCCCACATGGTGTGTTTCGCATTAAAGTCACCCCCGCAATAAATCTACAACCCAAGGTATTGAAGAAGTCGCTGTATTGCTGGTATGAAACGTTATGACGAGGAGGGGTATACACAGAAGATACCGTGAGTGGACCTGACCAGTCTTCAATCACAACACTGGAAGCTTGAATATAATTATACTTATAAGTAGGTATGGCATGGTGTTTTATACTATTTTTAACTAATACCGCACTACCACCATGAGCAGTATTATCTGGATGATTACAGTGATACAGAGAGTAAAAAGGAATTTTGAAATGTGTCATATCTGTGAAGTGAGTTTCGGAGATAAGCATAATATCAACTTTATGAAGACCAAGAAATATTTTAACCTTTTGAGTATGGTTACTCAAGCCATTGGCGTTCCAAAATGCTATTCTATAAAAATTGTTCATTTTAGCTTCGAAATGACGGAAGACAATAGGTTCATTAAAGTACCTATCTGTTCAGCCTGTTGTATCATTATTTTTTCAAATTTGCTGAAAAAGTCGTTAAGTGTTTTACTTAAAGCGTTTTGAGTACTGTTATCTTCAGACATCGAGTTGGAAGCCACCTGTGCATATGATTGTCCCGGCAGGATTCGAACAGTGGATGGACTGGGAGGTCTTACCACTTCTTGGGCTCCCCGAGGTGATTGATCATGAGTTTTACTTTCAGGTACTTTGGGTCTGATCGGGGGAAACGATTTTTGTTTAAGTTCGCGGTACACAGAACAACCTTTGTAGTTCGCCGGGTGGTTCCCCTCACATAGAGCGCAGGTGGGTGGGGTATCACTGGATTTCAAACATGCCCGTGTGTCATGGTTCTGGCCACATTTAACGCACCTGTAAGGGTGCCAGCAATACGTTTTGGTGTGTCCATAACTTTGACATCGCTTACACTGAACGATCTCGGATTTCCTGAGCGGTGGTTCAAAGGTAATTTTTGCATTAAGGAGGTACTTGATATTAAATATATCTTTGTTACACGGATTTGGTTCCAGATCAACAAAGAACATTGAAAGAGGTGCTTTGGTTTTATGCTGTCTCATATTCATTACGTTGCGAACCTGGAACCCACAGGATTCAATAGCAATCTTAACGGTTACTGGCTGGGAAGATCGTGGCAGCGATGAGACCAGCCACTCAAGGACCGGGGATGACGGCGCAGCCACGATTCCAGAGGAATCATTGTACAACGGCTGCAACCACCGACAACATTCCAACGCCCGCTGCTGCCAGAGGAGAGTCGGCGACCACCCGTCAACGGCCAGCTGGCATACAAAATGTCACCTACGCGGACGCCGTAAGACGCTGCCCCAGTCCTGACATTTTGCAGAGCAAAGGATGCTCTGCAAACTTAAAAGAAAATTCAGTTTTTTTAGGGAGCCCACTTTACAGCAAAGGACTAAATTGACAGACCAAAATCGGCAAAATCAGACAAATCAAAAATTACATGTTCAAGGTTCCCTAAGACTACTCCACCAAAACGCTTCAGTACGCAACCAACAAATTGGATGAAATTCAGCTGATGTGTGAGGAGCTGAAATCAGACATTCTCGTTGTAACCGAGAACGGTTTTAACAACGAAAACCTTGAACTATGCAAAATTCCAAATTACAAATTGGCAGAAGCGTACTGTCGCCAGAACTCCAAAGGAGGTGGTGTAGCAATTTTTCTGAGACAAAATTTAGTTTTCACAAAATTTCCAATCAAAGTAACGACCGCGAAAGATTTCGAAGTAGTTGGGATCAAAGTACAAACTAACAGGTCAACATTAATTGTGATAGAGATTTACAGGTCTCCCAGTGGAAATGAAGATAAGTTTTTTTCAAAATTCGAAGCGTTACTCACTGACCTGACTAACCATCAATACGATTACGTCTTGATGGGATATCTCAACGTGGATGCGATGGACAACAACCATCCATCCACCAAGCGACTAGTCGATCTGCTGAGGTCATTTGGCCTTGAACTGTTGGTCAAAACTCCAACGAGAGTGACGGCCACAACACAGTCGGCTATTGATAATATCATTACGAACATTGAAAATGTCACAGTGTCGGTGGTCAACACAGCTATCTCGGACCACTATGGCCAAGAGGCTGTCATTAGTGGAAAACAAATCGCGAGAGAGCCAAAAACTATCAAAACAATAAGAGACACAAGGCCAGAAAATATCGCTCTCCTCAACGCTTCCCTTTCAAAAGAAAAGTGGAATTTTCTAAATTTGTCACATCCCGTAGAGCAGCAGTTCCAAACTTTCAATGAATGTTTGAGTTTCCACCTCAACACCTGTTGCCCTACAAAAACGGTTAAAGTTCGTCCAAAGAAGATAAAAAATACTTGGATCACGAAAGGTATTCTGGTTTCGAGAGAAAAACTCAAGTTTTTCTCCGAAATAAACAAAAAGTCAGCCAATGAACAGTCCAAAATCTTTTTTCGAAAGTATAAAAAAATTTACAGAAAGGTGATCCAAGCTGCAAAAGCGTATGATGTCGCAAAATCAATTATTTCTTCAAAAAAACGTTTCCAAAACTGTATGGGGCATCATTAACAATAAACATCAAGAATTCAAGCAAATCACAGTCAAAATTGGGGACACACTTGTGAGTGATGCTTCTAGGGTTGCCGACGAGTTTAACGGCTTCTTTGCGTCTGTTGCTTGTGGTCGGTGCCCTCTTCCATCAATGCCACAGGGGAACCCCACGAGTAGACAAAGTCCAATAGCCTCAATGGCTCTGACTCCCGTAGTTGAGGAAGAGCTTGATAGAATTATTCAAGAACTCCCTGCCAAAAAATCAAATGATCTAGAATTGAGATCCATGTGGTTAATTAAAAAAATGCTCAAGGCATATTGTAAAACCACTGACTCAATTAGTCAATTTGCCTTTTAACTCAGGAGTTTTTCCCTCACTCCTAAAAATTGCAAAAGTGCATCCGATTTTCAAGAAAGAAAACCCCTGTTCAATAAATAACTATCGGCCCGTCTCAATTTTGCCTATTTTAAGCAAAATATTTGAAAAACTTTTTCTAGCGAGAATGCTTTACTTCTTAAATAAAAACAACCAGCTTTCTGAACACCAATTTGGATTCAGGAAAAATAAATCGACAATAGACGCAGTGGTGAGTCTGGTTGATATGGTTGTAGAGGGGCTAGAACGTCAGGATCACACATTAAGTGTGTTCCTTGACCTATCTAAAGCATTCGACTGCGTTGACCATGAAATACTGCTTGACAAACTACAATCTCATGGCATCAGAGGCGTGCCGCTCTTATGGCTTAAATCATTTTTAAGTCAGAGAGCTCAAGTGGTTCAGATCTCAAACCAATTTTCCAAACCAATGCAACTGAGCTATGGAGTTCCCCAGGGATCTATACTCAGCCCAATTCCTGTTCTTGTTGTATGTCAACGACGTACATTCATCGCTGCTGCATGGCAAAATCGTGCAGTATGCTGATGACACGACTCTCTGTTTCAGAGATAAGGTTTCACAAGAAGGTTTGGAACTACAAACCTTTGTCGATATCAACAACTGTGTTCAATATTTCAACAGCCTCAACCTTCAAACAAATTCTTCTAAATCCAACGTGCTAAATTTCGCACTGCGCCCAGTGGACTCCCAATGTGGGTCAGCTGTCATGTTGGCAGATTCCATATTGGAAGAAGTCTACTCCGCTAAATTCCTTGGAATACTCCTCGATCGAGGGTTGACATGGAACAACCACATTGACCATGTGTGTACCAAACTGTCCTCAGGAATATACGTTTTGAGGTCCTTGGCCCGGTATTGCCCCAGTCAGGTATTGATTGCGGCATATTATGGGCTAATTCACTCCCACCTTTCCTATGGGGTGGTGTTGTGGGGGGCCTGTGCTGGCAACAATTTCCTGAGGGTGTTCAAATTACAAAAAAAGCGATTCGTATTATCGCAAAGTTGAATTTCAGAGAGTCGTGCAGGACAGCATTCAAAAATTTGAAACTGTTGACTTTGCCCAGTCTCTACATTTTAGAAACATCTTTGTTCTGTTTGTCTAAATGTGCCCTTACCAGGGGACGTGACATACACGGGTATGAGACTAGAGGCAGAGATAACTACCGAACTGGAAGACACAGAACGGTAGTTTATGAGCACTTGCCTTCACAGGCAGGTGTTCAATTCATCAACAGATTGCCAAATTCTATGAAAAACGCCCAAACGCCCAAGGCGTCAAAAACTCGTCTTAAGCGTTTTCTGGTGTCAAAGGCATTCTACAGCGTTGACGAGTTTCTGGCGTTTAACTGGGAGACCGCCCAATTCGATAACTGACTCCAGCGCTGTAAGTGGGTTAAAATTGGCGAAGGATGAAAGAGACTGGAATGTATGAAAATTATGTAAGTTTGAATGTGGTAGTTGTGTGGTATGAGAGTTAAAAAGTTAGAAATAATTATGACGTTTGCCATACAATGTGAAGAAATTGTTGCGAGCAATAAAAGATTTGATTTGATTTGAATGTCCGCAACATCAGTGGAAAAGTGCATATTTTTAAAACCACGCGATATGCTTTCTCTTGTTTGATTTGGTAGGTATGAAAGGTGACCTGCAACTCTTTTAGTTTGTGCACCAGCTTCCGTAACCGTCAATATTTGTTGTATTAACTTTGAATTTGTTTTGGCTGAGGCATTTAAATGTGTAGTTGTCATTTGGGATAACAGTTTCAATAGCGGTTATCATGCTCTTAACGTTTACAACGTTGGGTACGAAGATCGGAGGTGGTTTATCCTCGCCAACATGAGACGGCGGCGTCGATGTGGTGCTCTCATCCATCGTATTTGACCCTCCAATAGCATCGAAACGATTATTTGTAGTTAATGAGAAGCTACTTGGGTTTGAACACAATTTCTTCGATATGTCGGGACCGTTCGAAACCAATTTCCTAGGTCTTTTGAATGAACCAGTCACTGTTTGCCAGTGGATGTCGTCATTACTTTCTTTGTCCTCAGAGTTTCGGGAGTTTGGAATACCTGTAGATATTACTGCTGTCTGATTATAACCGTGATCATGTAGAACATGAGCACTATCATCAGTGAAAGCATTTTCACAAGTGGAACCTGTTTGCATCATAAGAATCTACAAAAACGTAAACAATCAAAACATAAACACAAACAAGACAAGGTTATGTAACAGGAAGAACAAAAAACATTACATTACGAACAATAAAATACATCAAAACTATTATCAAAATAAACTAAATCAATTAATAACAGTCCTTATTATCAGTTTGTGAACTATTTCACGAGAAAAAAGCAAGTTTATAACAAATTTCACAGAACCAAATACAGTACATGTTCACCAAATAACAAAGTCCACTTAAATATGTGATGAAAAAATTAGATCCAGAATGTATCTTTTTGGCACGTCTCTGATTACAACCATTGTACTAAATTGGTCTCGTTGAACTTTCGGAGCATTAAGATTTATTTTTTAATAGCATTTCCATTAAGAATCCTGAACAGTAAAATCCGGCTAGTTTAATAAATAACAATTTGATTACTCGTATTATGGAGAACACACGTCAATATAGTAGTACATGAATGTTATTAGATATCTAACTCAGTGTAGTGGGATTTTTTTAATTAAGTAACTGTGAGAATGTTGGCATATTCAGGAGTTATCCGATCAGAATGAATTTAAATAAAAAAAACAGTAGCAGTCGTGGGACTGCCGATAGAAGTGAAAACGGAACTATTAAGTTGAGAGTAATTAAAACTATATGCAAAAATTATATGAAATTTTTTATGTTTTATTTATTAGTTACATATGATGGGTTAAACAAATCATGAACAAAATATAAATACAAAGTGGTTGAAAAAATAATTAATATACAATTATCTTAACAATATCTTAATAAAAACAATAAATGAACATATTTCATAAAATCTAAAATTATTATAACATTTTTTTAATTTTCCAATTTTAAAATCCACGAAAAAATATTATCAAATAACTAGAAATCTATTTTACCACGCTAGTACGAGTAAGATACATCTTATACCGTAATAATACTCATTTCATGATGAAGAAGTTAAATATTAAAAACATAATTAAAATGAATAATGCTAAATTTTAAATACAAATATTCGTACAAATATTAAAAATGTTTAAAAATATATTCGTTGTTTTCATTATTCATTTATCTGTATAAAAAAAGTACTGTAAGTATTAAAGAATATTGTTTTAATGAAAAAAAAGTTCAATGTAATCATTATACTTGTTGTAATTGCTCAATATTAATAGTTAGTTAAACATAGAATGCAAGTGAGTAAACACCGAGTGAACAACAGTGAGTTGAACACCGTTGTAAATAATACAGTTATTGCTACGGATAAAGTATATAATTGCAATAACAATTAAACCCACAATATTTTTAAAACTAATAAATTAGTTAAATTAACTTGGTTCTTTCGTAAAGGTATTTTTATTGCACAATAAACTAATTTATTGAGTTAATACGGTATCAGTGAGCCAATGCGCCAACTACAGTTCCGGCAGAAACGTTCACTCATCACTTCATACGCTACTACAGGCTAAACTAAACTTCCAATAAAAAAATGATAAATTACAAAAAAAATATTCATCTATTTTCACACAACTTTCTCGCTGACAAATTTTGTCTGAAAAAATAAAAAAAATCCTCGCTTACTACTTTTTTCTTGTCATTGTAAACGCTATGTAAAATGTAAACAATAATCAAAATTATTTCGAAATTTTTTTTAATATTTAAAAATGTAACCAATAGATTGCCAATATTAAGAGCTTTAATTTGACGCATCTTACAGAATTGTACGACATTGGCTTCACTTTTAAATCGCGAGAGGAAGCCGTAAAGGTCACTGATTTTCGCAGTCTGTTTTCATACTCCGCCGGGACAGTTTTAACACAGCTAGACTGACTTTTTCATGCAGGTTAGTAGTCCGCGGCCAAGTCTACGGTTTTAAAAAACACAGCGAGACTGACTTTTTCATGCAGGTTAGTATCATTAGCATGTCGGTGACGCGAACCGAGGATTTTACCCTCTACCAAAACGCTCAACGCGCCTAAAGAAGTTTTCACTTCAACAAGCCTAATTATTCTTTGCAGCCGTATTCGATTGCATTGTAAACTGGAGCTGTGGGTGTGGAAGTTTGTATATATGGCGATGGCTAATTTATTTTTAAGATTGCTACATAAAAATTGCTTACTTTACCATAGCTCAATCCCAGATCTCTCACTTTTTTGGTGGGCATGCTACATCTGCGCTACTTCATTTGCGTCGCTTTTTGCTATTTCATTTTGTATTTGGCCGTTTCCTTAAATCACGTGTATAAGTAGGCTAAACCAATATAACATTTTTAAAAGGATACAAACATACGTAAGATAATATGTACATTATATAGTACACATAATTATTTCATTTGAAATTTAATAATGTTTTGAAATTCCCACCTGAAAAATTTGTTAGCTCTGCAGATGGCTGTGGTATATTTTCAGCCAATAGCATTTCATGACGTCACTACGTCTTCTAACAAAGCTGCCTTTCCATTCGTTAACAACGTGAAACATCGCACTCTACAACCAATAGGAATCCGTCATAAACCTACCGCTCAACTGAAAATCTTTACTCATCACATGACCGACGATCACTTTAGGCCATATTTGACAGTGGGCTGATTACTTTGTGCTGTGAAGTGTAGTGTAGAATAGTTCTGCAGAGTCCTCCGAGCCTGTAAATACTCGCTAAAAAGTGAAAATGACAGAAGAAAATCCAATGTACGCACCCTTCTTTGGAGTTATGGGGGCTGCCTCAGCAATTATTTTCAGTTGTAAGTATCATTTCATTTCTGTCTGCTACGATTATTGATCAATAAAAACCCAATACTGGACTTCTAAGAATTGTGTAAATCTACTTTCACAATTTATATTGTTTAAGATTAACAATACCTACTTGGCAATTTAGTCACCATTTCTAAGTGAATCCAATTTTGTCGCTTTTGTAAAATTTGCTGCTATTAATTAATAATCATTTCCTTGGCTCAGCAAAGGGTTAGGCCCTCCCTTTTCCAATCCTTCCAAGTAGGTCAGTTGAATAAAAAGAGGTACAGTAATTTAACAGTTAATTTTTCCATAACAGTCTAAATCTTCCCTTCAAGGAAATCTCATTCAACCACAAATATGACAAATACAAATGTTAATTTTTTCCCCAAATCTTACCTCTATTATGTAGCTTAGTCATATTTGATTGGACAATTCCCAACATGCTGGATTGGTATTTGGGAAAGAGTTGGTTTGTAACATATGAACAAATCTTAAAGTTAGACTTAATTGGATTGTGTTTAAATTCATATATAATCTCAAATATACCCATATTAACTTTTTACCTAATTACAGTGTCTAGTTGCTTAAGCCATGTGCCCTCTTCTAATGCATTACACAGGCAATTGAGTCAATTTGTAATGGTTGGTCGAATTTAAAATTAGGCTCTTTACAGCCTTTTATATAATTTTATACCAATTTTGTCCACCACCACACAAATATCAATAATATTTCTCTAGTTAGAAAAATTTAGGTCTATTTATTGTATAGCCCAGACTCAAGAAAAATTTGAAGTTATCAATAACAGTTGAAATGAAATGAGATATGTTTATCAATTTCAGATTAATCTTGTAATTTTTATTTGTTTCTGAAAACGTAAGCATATTAAAGATATAGGGTATCTGAAGAATTAAGGACCTTATAAAATATATAATTATAGCCCATGGTTAAAATAAGGATGTCTTAAGTAGGTCTAAATTAACTTTAAAGTAATTTTACTTCTCTCTAGCATCTGTTGAGCCTAATAGGCCTATGAAATTTAGTCATGTTTTTTATTTTGTCGCCATAAGTATGAGACTGCTTCAGCTTGCTCTTATGGGCTGAGACATTAGTGTTAGCCCTAGTAATTTTTATGAATATATGCTAATTTAAATATGACTGTAACCTATGTTATAAATATATTATTAGAGTACTCGGGATGGACATTTCTACAAAGCTATTAAAAAGTGTGCTGTGCTATGTTTGGAGGGCTATCGCTGAATGTTTTGTTGTATATTTTGTGCCATCAGTTTGTTGTCTATTGTCAAATATGCAGTTAACGTAACTGTTGCAATGTTAAGTGCCTATAGGCTTTTGTTCATTTTTAGTTTGAAACAAAATGGAAACTGGAATATTTCTCGCTAAATTAGAATACTATATGACGATTGACCTAAGTATTATTTGTTACAAAAATGACCTGTATACCTGTTTCAATAAAACATTAAATATGAGTAAATTTTAAATTTCGGTTCTCTTTTAGTGATTTTTATTACTGACATGTAATTTTTTATATTTAGTACATTTTTATTATCGTTTTTTTAATTCCAAAGTTAAAAAATTTATTTGGGAAGCAACATTGGTTTTGTCATCACATGATAAATAAACTTTTAAGCTTACTTAAATAGCCTATCTATGGTTTTTATTGTGTGTAGAAAAATTATAAAAACTTGTTTTTATTGAAATTTTCCTTAATTAGAAATGACTGTAAAATAAGTCTACAGAAGCAGAAATAGTTTTTTCCACATTACAATTATATTTTTAAAATAAAAATTCAGATGAATAACATTTTTAACATACTAGTTTTCTGTGTTATTGGAATTTTATGAATACTATTTTTGTATCTGATTTTACACAAAACTCGAACAAAAGAGTCAATCCATACCAAGTGGTCCTGCATGCACTGGTTGATAGACCATCAGAAAAATTCAATATTTTTATATATTTTATAAGAGCGAATTCTCTTAAAGCTGGTAGTTAAAAGATTTGTTTTCACTTGTTATAGTTCTATGTTTACAAAATGGCGGCCTTTTTGTGTTAGTCTGCATGTTACTTTTGAAGGATAGAGTATGATAAGTGAACCCGGTTTTTCGTATCGATATTATCAAAAGATATTTAATTATTATACCCATCGACATAATCAACCAATAGTGATTAATTTGAAAAATAACTAAACCAACTGTATACGCATTTTCATATTCTAAACACAATTTGTTCTATATATTTCTTTTAAATAAAAAAGATAGTGGGTAGGGTACAATAAGCGGATCCGGTTTTTATATCGAAATTGGCAAACGAAATTACTAAATCATAACCATTGATATAATCAATCGATACTGATTATTAATTTTGAATTATTAAAGAGTCTATATCAACAGCTGTAAACACTTTAAAATAACACACGTAAGGTAATATTTCAATTGTACATAAGTAATTGTAATTATTAAAAATGGCAGTCAATTTTAGAAAACTACAAGACATTGCATTGAAAGATGATAAGACATACATAAATAAAATATATTGTTTTTGTGGCTTCAACATGTTGGACCCGTACCGAAAACCCCATTATGTGAAATTTGTGGGAAGGAAACAACTGTAACTGTGAGAGGAGCGAATATGGTCGTCTTCAGTTTTCCTAATTTTTGTTATAATAATTTGTTTGATCACTATAAATATTAAATTCATATTTTAATTTAAAGCATATGATTGTTATTGAGGACTATAGATACTTTTATATCGATTGATAGACTAGGATTTGAGATGCGAATATTAGGTATCGAAGACTACATTCTTCGATATAAAAAACCGGGTCCGCTTATCGTACCCTACCCAAGATAGTTAACTTTAGAAAACTATACAGAATAACACTAAAAGGTGATTTACCAAATATGTTTTTCTCGGTTTTCAGGATGTTTGTTTTGTTGTTAAGATTTCTTTATTATTGAAATGTCATTTTTCCTATCACCTGTCTTAATTTTATCATTTGATTAATAGTCATGGTTCCTTTATTATAAATGACATTACATCATTGTTTAAACTGTTTCTATTAATATGAAACGTGTGACTTTAATGTAGTATTTCGGATATGTTGATATCGATTGATAATTCTGTTATTCGATATATAATTATCTGTGATTTTGTAATGAGCGATATAAAAAAATGGGTCCGCTTATCGTACTCTGCCCCCTTTGAAGTCACTATGGTGAAGACTATTCATAGATTTTCATTGTTATTTTATCCCTGTTAGCTATGGTGCAACATCTAGACATATCTCAACGTAGCTTTTCCTGATTGGTTAGATTTAGTTGTGTAACAATATCTGTATATAGTCATTGTTTATTTCCTTGTGGTGCTAATGCGTGATGTTTCTCTGCATATTTAATGTAAAAATTTGTGTTGTGAGTATAACCAGGGTGTCGAGCAGCCTTGAAAATCGGGAAGAGCGGGAATTATGCTTGAATTATACTTGTATTTTGTAGAAAATCAAGAGTTTTGATTTTTTTAGACAACATATTTTTATAAATATCTTGAGCTAAAACAGTTTTACTCCATTTGACCTTTGTTTCGTTTTCGTGTGATTCACGAACCATAAGCACAGATGTGGACGTGACTGTGACGAGAGAAAGTTAATGTCATCATGGCCTGTAGGGCTGCACGATTGAAATTGTTAAGTTCGGAACGGTTGGATTGTTTAAATCGTTCGAACTCGAGGTTCCATATAACGAGTTGAATTGCCATAGTCTGCCACTGCCGTTACTAATGCACGGCGCCCACTGCGACCGGCCCGGCTTTTTTGTAAAGTTGAAATACACGCAATCAAATGGACACCCGCCCACTGCGGCCGGCCCGGCAAAGCCCAGCCCACCCCGGCCTTTTTGTGAAGTCAAAATACACGTAATCAAATGGATACCCGCCAACTGCGACCTGCCCAGACCAGCACGGACCGGTCTTTTATACTCTGTCCTTAATGCATACGATCAAATAGACAACCGCCCTCGGCGAGCGGCACGGCCCGGGAAGACTCTGCCCACACGTCACCCGAAAGAGCCGATCGAAGCCGGGCTGGGCTGGGCAGGTCGCAGTTGGTGGGTGTCCATTTTATTGCGTGTATTTCGACTTCCCAAAAGGCCGGGCTGGTTGCAGTGGGCGGTGCTATGCCGGATTGAGTCCGGCCCGGCCTTTTGTGAAGTCAAAATACACCCAATGAAATAGACACCCACCAACTGCGACCGGCCCGGCCCAGCCCAGCCCGGACCGGTCGCAGTGCTTAACGCGAATGAAGATATTGAAGCAACAGTTTGATTATGTTCACATTGATGTGAAATTGACAGAATACAAACGAAATTTGGAAGTAACTCGCTCTCGTTGCAGTCGCCAAAAATGACGTCAGTTTAGTAGGTTTGACGAGAGTTGGTATTTATATATGCTTGATGTTAAAGTAATTTTGTGTTCAGTGCCGGTCAGTTGTGGGTTAGTAGTTAGTTATTGTGGACATTTGTTATCAAGTTTTGAACAAGTGTAAAGTAAGTTATATGCAATTTTACGTATTATAATAAACTAATTTTATTCTTGCCATTGGAAATGAATGTTTATTAACATTTTCTTCCATTCTCAACCCAAGAGTGGCTAAATAACCTACACGACTATATATTGTATTTATAATATTCACTGAAGAGGTTGCCCAATTCTTTGAAACATAGTGATGAATATTAAATGTTTCAATTTAAGGTAATTAACATGCCCATTGAAAAACGTGATCATGTGATCAATTATGGTGTACAATTGGATGCCTATAGGAATTATTTTAAATTTATTTGAGATATATTATTAATACAACACTTTTAGTAATCTAGGTCTGTATTTACCCTTGCAATACTATTAATGGTTGTTATCATTTAACTTATTGTCAATAGCCTTCTTATTTGTTTAAATTAACTTGTGCAATGAGTAAAGTAATTGCAATACATCGTTAGTAATTCAAATGTTAGAGTTTTATGACTTTCACACATGTTTTCTAAAGAGTAAAACTTTTTCTTTGACAAATTTACTTTTTAACACAAAAATAAATTTGTATAAAAGGGTTCAACATTTGAATAGCCCATGTTTTTCGACTTTTTGAGTTTAATCCTTTTTTACAAAAATTAATATTAATATATTTTTTATTTATTTTAACAGTTATTTTGTTTTTATGAAACTTAATTCGCCTAAAACTAACCTAACCCTCAATTGGTTTAGAATAGTATTGGGTTTGATGTTGAAAGTGTAAGTAAAACTTATTTAACTTAAAAGTAAAACTGTTTCTTTACTATCCTGTGTTTTTGAGGGTTTGTTTTCAGACTTCAAATAAAAAATCTAAAATCATTTACCTATTTGGATATTTAAGTATATTTGTAACAAACTGTTACAATATAAACATTAAATTAGGCTTTGGTACTTTATCATAATTTTTTTATAGGCCTACAACATTATTTTACTATTTTTTTAACAGTAACATTACACTGAAATTCATTTTAAACTAAATCAAATGCCACATTAAGCATAGTATTGTTTAACCCTTTAAGGACCAACCGTCTGGTTTATCGCCAGCAGTGAACTATGCGAAAAGGACCAACCGTCTGGTTTATCGCCGGCGGACTTTTCATATTTTTTAAGAGATATTTTAATATTCTATATATAATAAGTATACTATTTTTCTATTCCCTGTATGTTTCTTACTATGATATCAAATTTTAAACGTCTTTGGAATCATCAGCTTGGTCAAAAAAATATTTTACGGCCATGTTGCATCGTAATGTTGTCAGGGTACTTTGGGATTATACCGACCACACCCAGACATGAATCGTTATTTGACATTTTGCTTCTACTGATTACTAGATTAGCATAGAACAAATTTCGTCAATATAAAACAGGAATTGTCTTATCGCAAACCCCTCCCCATCCTCAGACAGAGGTCAAAGTCGAACGGTCTAGTAGATAACGTGATTGCAGAGTCTCGCCGCCCGTTCAGCTGGTGCGTCGCTTTGTTGTACTTCCGTGTTTTACCCCTACATTTCTACAAACACAAAAACTAAACTCTTTATTGGAAAAAACACACACAACTTGTTTTTATGTACCGTGCAAAAAACTTAAATAATCATGTGATGCCGCGCGGCCTGCCGTAATCGGGATTCTCGAGAAAGATAAGATAACAGCGACAACAATACCGATCACAATACCTGGAAACGCTTGTTGATTGATGGAATGTTAGTTCTGTTACTCAACTACATCGTTTTATAACGTTCTAAGTTCATTGAAAAAATTTTAAGCGTTGGGGGCATATAACGGAATCTGACCCCATTAACAATTATTGATAATCGTTGAAAGTTTGTAATTAAAGAGTTGTTTTTTCGTTCTATCATGTTTGTTTCTATAAATGTATATTTTTGTGTTCTTCATACTGGTGTGGTCGGTATAATCCCAAAGTACCGAATAATATCCTTAGTAGCCTATAAGGTTTTGTATGTTAGGCTAATGCTGAAAAGTGTGTTTTAACCAGTGTTACAGAAAAATTTAATTCATTTACAAACTTTTTATTTTTTATTCCAGGGCTTTCAAATTTTGTACAGTTATAGAGAATTATATGTAGAACGAATAAATACCTTTTCCCACAGATAATTTATTCTTATTTTTGGTAGTTATTGAAGATCAAACTCAATTTTTTTAAATTTTTTTTCTTTTTTTTTAAACATAAATTAAATTGTTTTTTGCTATATAATGACTTAAATTTATTTTTTTCACAATGAACAGTTTAATTATAAACATTTTAAGCCTAAAACCAAAATCTGTACAGTAATTAGTTATGAAGATATGATTTTTCTCTCAAACCCTTGAAAAATCGCACATTTTTAATATGCACAGTTCTTGGAGCATGGCCAGAAAAACGAAAAATTTTTCTTTGCACACGTCAAATTTTGGTCTGGTCCTAAAAGGGTTAAATAATTAAATTAACATATTTTATAGGTACGATTAAACAGTTCAAAGTTTTTGAACACAAGGAAGTTCAATTATAAGTTATAGGTTATGAAAACAACCTCATTTACTTTAGATTTTTCAACAACGAATTATAAAAATGTTGTTAATAATGTATAAGGACATTAATAATTTAAAGAGGGCCTACTATCTTTGAGCATCGTCTAAAATGTTGTTATTAGGCCTTACATATTTGAGAAATCTTTATTTTTACATGGAAAGTAAACACTATTTTGTGACTTGATTTTGGCTTGTAAAATTGTTAGTTACTGATAAAGAGCCAAAAGTAAACAGCGATTTTAGCTTTGAATTTTATAATTTTGAGCCTTGAAAACCTTGAAATCTACTTGAATTTTAGATTTGGTCTTCACTGGACACCCTGATAATGTATACTATCTTAATTGTGATTGTGTCAGAATGGATAGAAAAAAAGCATTGTTGTATTTTACTTTGTGATTTCAATTTAAATTGTTCTATAGTAGTGGCCAGTTAGCCATTGTCCTGCTACGTAGATTAACCCTTTGCACGCCAACGTCCGTGTGACACGGACGTCGGGTACTCAATCGAAAAACGCCGACGGCCGTGTGACACGGACGTCACGAATTTCTCTTTCTAATTTGTTTTAGTACATCAGATCGGCATGATATTCGATCTAATGATTGTCTATTAGTTGCTTTATACGCTTATAACGATTTAATACTCTATGGAGTCTTTACTTCAGGTGGTATTTGTGTTTTATTTCAGCTGTGCGGCAGTTGGATTACTTGTCACAGTCGAGGTTGCAGCTGCCGATCGTACTGTTTGTTTACACGTCGTGTTTTACACAGTTCTTTCGTTTTTATAACTGTTTTATTGTTTATTGTTGTTTTATACTTAGTTAAAATGAGTAAAAGAAAGCGGGAAAGGTCACCGGCGAGTGAAAATACGTTGTTTAGTGGATTAGTTGAAGCCGGATTTAACGTTTTGGAAGGACGAAACTAAGTGACGATTTTGTTGACAACATTTCTCAGTCAGAGGATTCCAGTGCCGATTCAGATTCTGGTGGTGAAGAACATATTTGTGATCCAGTAGATGACACGGGACGAAGGACCCGGACTTTGTACTTTCCGAATAATAATGCGGATTATTCTTCTGACGACCTAGACTTGCCCTCCACGTCTGCAGGTAGGCCTAGTGGTACAAAAAGAGGTAGGCCTTCAAATGTTGTGCCTGTTGCCTCTGGTTTGGATCAAAATAATTTGGTCAGACCTAGGCCTAATAACACTACCAACCAACAAAATGTCAACCAAGGAATTCCTGATGTAGGGCCTAAATGAATGGAAAAATCACAAATGATATTGGGGACCCAGGCAATACCACATCCTTTGTTTTTTTCTGAAATTCCTGGACCAAAACCACTGTCCACCAAGTGATGCAAAGCCGGTCCAGTACTTCAATTTATTTTTTACATTGGGTTTGCTGCAAACCTTTGTTGCTGAAACTAATCGATATGCAACAGCATACATGCAGAGCCATCCAAATTTGTCTCCTGGAGCTAGAGTACACAAATGGCGACCTGTTTCACTCTCAGAAATGAGAGCTTTTCTAGCAGTCATCCTAAATATGGGTCTCAACAAAAAACCAACAATAAAATAGTTACTGGTCAACCATGAAGTCACAGGCTAGCCCTTGGTTTCGAGATATGTTTAGTAGAAATCGGTTTGAAGCAATCCTTCAATTTTTCCACATAGTTGATAATCGTACTCTATCTAAACCTGATCAGCCTGGTTATGATCCTGCAGGAAAGTTTCAACCCCTATTAGAACATGTCAATAGGCTATTCAAGACTCACTACACTCCACATAGGGAGATTTCTATTGATGAAAGTCTCGTAGGGACAAAAAGTCACTCTCAACTTACTTCAGTATTTACCAAACAAACACCACCACAAGTGGGGCATCAAGTTGTGGATGTTATGTGACTCTGTCTCTAAATATTGCCTGGCTTTTACCTGCTATAAAGGGAAAAGAGATGCAGATGGTAACAATGAAAATGGTCTAGCCTACAAAGTTGTCAAAACATTACTACAAATTGGACAATACATGGAAAAGGGTTACCACTTATTTGTAGACAACTTCTTCAACACTATACCTCTTGCAAAATTTTTGTTCAGCAAATCTACCTATATAACAGGAATCCATCAGGAGAACACAGAGACAAGGGAATACCCTGACCCCAATTGAAGGCAAAAACTGGATGTTGGTCAGAATCACTTTATCAATGAGAAATGAAAGAAATCTTCTGAGATATGCTAGCGGATCCAGCCCGTCCTCTTACACTCCGAAGACAAAAAAAAGTCAAAAAGAAACCTGTGTATATTACTTGTCTACAAAGGGTAACTCCCTAGGGGACTGTGTGAAAAAAACTAGAAAAAGGCATAATAGGGCATAGAAACAAAATCTACAAAACCTGAAATGGATTGACCAATACGGATGTTCGCCCGCGCGCTCCACTCTCTCTTCACTCTCATACCACTACGATCGGGAAGTAGTGTAGCGCATGGGTCTCGCTCGAAGACTAGCAAATGTATGTATTGCTACCTAGATGAACGAAGGGACACGTTAAAGAATTACTTGGAAAAGTGTTCAGAAAGTCACATATTATATGTGTTTCTCGCGCGCGCTGGACGGGCCGTCCCGAAATGATCCTCGACAATTCCTACGTTATATAACTTGCAGATATAAGGAAAATTGTACTAGGGTAAAACAAATGTCAAGGCTTCAGTTTCAACTGTTTATGTATTATTGAGGAACCTTATCTCCAAGAGTGGCTTGATAAAAATAAATACAGCCACCCGAAATTATGGTCGGAGGAGACGGACCAAATGGTTTTTGGTTTTTTAGTAACATTTACCAGGGAATATGGAGAGGAACTGTTGTCTGTAAGTGTAGTAAAATAGAAGATACTGCAGCTGGAGGGCGTAGGAAAGAAATCAAGACTTATTTGTGGAAGAAACTGTAAAGAGGGTGTGTTCACCCCCTTTGTTTTATGGTGAACCAACAGATGCCTAAATAAGCCCTCTTTAGATCAATAAAGTTTGTAAATAATGTACATAGCTCAGTTGAATTTGTTAGTTTTGTGAGTGTTTAATAAGTAAAAGACTAACTTAATGGTGTGATTTAGTTTTGTTGTGTTTTTGTACATTTTTAGTTCTGAGCATAGATGGAATTTACAAATATATATACAGGTATTAATACTTTTACTTGCATCTGACCAATATTCTACATATATGTCAACTTCTAGGGAAAAACGTCCATAATCACAATAGTAACCTAAGGTTAAGCATTTGAAATTGTTCATAATTAGGTTAAGGAATTATATATAATTTAGTGCTGTGGTAACTGAAAAGCACCAATATATTTTTATTTTTTTTGAAAAATCACTTAAGTGTTGACAAATAAAATGTTTTTTACAAATTAAAAAAATATTTTTTAGTAGTAACTTTTTTTATTACAAACTTAACACTAATAAATAAAAAATATTTAAAACCCAATTTTATTTGTATAAAGAGGAATTTATTAAGAAAACAAGAACAGTACAAAAAATCATTAAGATATGTTGAAAAAATAAAAA